>NC_135967.1:33661708-33780235 GCF_053455715.1 Rhinoraja longicauda | reverse complement strand
ACCCTTGCTAATCAAGAATCTGTCAATCTCTGCTTTAAAGATATCCACTGACTTGGCCTCCACTGCCGTCTGTGGCAATGAATTCCAAGGCTGAGACAAATGTTCTGGTGAATGAAATAGCCAAGGTGGCAGATGGGGCTTTAAGTTAAATAAGATTGAAGTGAGAGCAAATTTCAAAGGGTTAAATGGAATGGAGAAAGTAGCCAGGTGTAGCTGTTTAAATAAAAATGGAGGGTACGGAACAGATACTGATACTGTACACAGCAAAGCAATCTGAATAGGGAGAAATCATGTCAAATTTACAGTTTCTTTACCTCTGACTCATGCTTAAATAAATTAATTAGCAGCACAAATGAAAAAATAGATATAACTCAATGACTATTATAAAAGAGGTTGCAAGCTGGGAATTGAATATTCCAGTAATTGACTATTCAGAAAATTAGGAAGATTGAAAAGACAGAAGTGATAGCTGTTGGAACAGTGTTAAGAATGAATCTTGGTTCAGTAGATTAGGAAGTAGAATTAGTTTGGATGGAGATAAATAATAAGGTACAATAATATTTGAGGGAGTAATATGGTGGCCCCTTTACTATTGGTCAAAGTATTGACTGCAAAATGGTGAGTGACTTTAATCTTCCCAATGCACTAAAACAGCTATAAATTATTATTTCAGTATCCTGATGATGGTGCATCTGGTAGAGGTGTAACCTCACATCTCCAGTAACCCAGGTTTAATCCTACCTCTTTGTGGTATTTGTGCATTCTCCCTGTGACCGCATCGGTTAGTCCTGGGTGCTCAGGTTCACATCGCAAAGACAAACGGGCTGGTAACTTAAATGGTCACAATAAATTGGCCCAAGTGATAGAATCTGGAGGAATGTGATAGGAATGCTGGAGAATAAAATGGGATTAGTGTAGG
The DNA here is from genome assembly GCF_053455715.1 of Rhinoraja longicauda. Taxonomy (NCBI): domain Eukaryota; kingdom Metazoa; phylum Chordata; class Chondrichthyes; order Rajiformes; family Arhynchobatidae; genus Rhinoraja; species Rhinoraja longicauda. Next base: position 33,779,316 of record NC_135967.1, on the reverse strand, counting down.
ATAAGTGTAAATGGGATCTTCGTGGTCACAGCTGAAGACCCACTTCAATGCTTTATTACTCTATGACAATGAAACATAGCGAGATTCCAAGTGATCTTGAGAGGGTGGATACAATCTCTTATGGAAGAATTTAGGAATAAAGGGTCAATTATTGTCTGCTTCACCCATTTAAGACACCCGCAAAATAATATTCTCTTAAAACTGTGAGCCTTTGTAACCATTCCTCAAAGGCCAGATATAGATTAGCCTTCTTCAAGACAGATTCTTAATAACCAAGGAGATGAACGATAACTGTGAGCAGGTGCTAATGCTGTTGAAATTGCAGTCATGATCTTTTGAATGCTAGGAACCTATTAAACTGGGGGGGAAATTACAATTTATAAATTTACACAGAGCAGCAGGGGGACCTGAAGATTGGGATATTTTTTTTAGAAACCAGATCAGGATCACTAAAAGAAAAACTGCGATGAAAAAGTAGAAGGCAAAATATGAAAGTACAATAGCAAGAAATATTAAACATATTTATCTTAGAAGTTTCTGAAAATGTGAAAAAGGTGTAACAAAAGAGTAAATGACAATCCATTTTGTTCCAGAGACTATGAAATTAATACTGGCAACAAAGGGCAGAGATGTTAAACAAGTAATTTGTATCTGTCTTCATAATTGAAAAGCATGCCAAAAGAATACAAAGTAGAAAAGGTACTAGTAAAATGAATGGAATAAAAGTTGATAGGTCCACTGATGGGAGTATCTAGAATTTGCCTTTGTCTCAGGATATGTGGTCAGCCATTGGACGGCGGTAAGAAGGATGGCACAGAACACTTTATTTCTGATTAATATTTACTTATGTTGATTCAATTAACAGCCTATGATATGAAAAATGACATTAAATGGTAATATAATTTATTTTTATAAAATAAATTTGTATGATGTTGATGATAAGCACTTATTTGCAATCACATGGGTTTTCAATCAGACAATGTTCAATTTGCTTAATATACAATTATTTTTAATTCTAGTTGTAATGAAACTAACAGTACTTATAATGTCCACACAAGATACAAAAATAATCAACCTGAAATTACTGCAGAGTCAAACCCATATATTCTACTGTTTAAAAACATGTAATAATCTATCAAACACATTTAAACTCACCAGTATTTGTCTTTGCAGTGACACCTCAGTGGGATCAGCACAGCCACTCAAATAGACCAGCTTACAAGCCACATGACGCACTGAAAATTAAATAGGTACACAAGATGAGGAAGAACTTTTTCAGTCAGAGAGTGGTGAAGGTGTGGAATTCTCTGCCTCAGAAGGCAGTGGAGGCCAGTTCGTTGGATGTTTTCAAGAGAGAGCTGGATAGAGCTCTTAAGGATAGCGGAGTGAGGGGGTATGGGGAGAAGGCAGGAACGGGGTACTGATTGAGAGTGATCAGCCATGATCGCATTGAATGGCGGTGCTGGCTCGAAGGGCTGAATGGCCTACTCCTGCACCTATTGTCTATTGTCTAAGATATTATTAGAATCTGTGCATTAAATATCTGCTGGAGGAACTAATGGTTCAGGCAGCATCCATGTTACTAAATGGATAGACAACATTTTGGGTCGGGACCATTCTTCAGACTGATCTTCAGACTTCAGAAATACAAAGCATCATCAGTCCAATTACCTTCATGTATACTGCCTGGCCTGAGTTCCTCCAGCATTGCGTTTAGCTCTGTACAACTGCAGTCTCCTGCGTCTCCACAAAGTATCTGCTTTCAGTTTCAAGACTCGACCCATTTTTCAAGCTTTGATAAAATTGTGCTAACATTGTATTTTTGTTGATAGTCAAGAGATCAATACCCTGCACCATAACATTAGAGGTACTGGAAAGAGACTTTTGAAACAATAAATTCCACAATGTTGTAGTGGGTGCGGTCACCGCGGTAATCAGGCCAGACGCCAGGTGAGTAGTTAATAACTTTATTACCTGTGGTACCAAACACCGCACTCAAGAAGAACGTGAGTCGACACACCCAAACCCTTTATAGTCCCAGACCACCTGACCCAAGGGGACTGACCCTGGAAGTGACCTAATCCCTCCCGTCCACTGAGTGCCGAGTGGAATGACCAAGGGAGTGGCCTAGCCCCCGGGTGCCGCCACAGGACCCCCCCCCCAAGAACCGAAGGCACGAAACGGACAGGGGGACGGACGAAACGGCCAGCCCGTGTGCGCGCCACGGCGGGCGCAAGAAGCAGAACCACCCCGCCAGGGGAAGGCACCCGCGGGAACTTCGGGGGTAAGGGCCGGGACGCGGGACGACCCCGAGGGCGAGGCTGCGCCAGTAGAACCGGCTGGCTAATGTCCACATGCGCCGGCTTCAGCCGTGAAAGAGAGACCGTCTCAGGACGACCCCCCATGTCCAACACGAAGGTGGCAGAGCCCCGCTCAAGCACTTTGAACGGTCCCTCATAAGGCCGCTGAAGGGTTGGCCGGTGGGCATCCCGACGCAGGAACACAAAAGGACAGTCCTGCAGGGCGGAAGGGACATGTGACCGCACCGAACCGTGGCGTGACGTCGGTACTGGCGCCAGCGAGCCCACCGTCTCCCGAAGGCGTTGCAGGGCGGCTGAGGGCTGTTCTGCCTGACCCTGGGCGGAGGGAACGAACTCTCCGGGCACCGTCAACGGAGCCCCGTAAACCAATTCCGCCGAGGAGGTGGCCAAGTCCTCCTTGGGGGCGGTGCGGACACCCAGTAAAACCCACGGCAACGCGTCAACCCAGTCCAGGCTAACGAGCCGGGCCTTCAGAGCGGCCTTGAGCTGGCGGTGGAAACGCTCCACCAGGCCGTTCGCCTGCGGATGGTACGCTGTGGTGCGGTGCAGGTTAACCCCCAGCAGTTGGGCCATGGATGACCACAGCTCGGAGGTGAATTGTGGCCCCCTGTCGGACGTAATATCGAGCGGAACCCCAAATCTGGCAATCCAATTTGCCGCCAAGGCACGGGCACAAGTAGAGGCACACGTGTCCGGCAGTGGAACTGCCTCCGGCCACCGCGTGAAACGGTCCACCATAGTCAGGAGGTAGGTGAAACCCCGAGAAGGCGGCAGCGGCCCCACGATGTCCACATGGATGTGGTCAAAACGGTGGCGAGGGACGGGGAACTCCTGGAGCGGCGCACGCACATGCCGCTGTACCTTTGAGGTTTGGCACGGGATGCAGGTGCGCACCCAATGCCCAACCTGCTTGCGTAACCCGTGCCAAACGAAACGGGAAGCCACGAGGGTTGTCGTCGCCCGAATGGAAGGGTGGGACAGCCCGTGGAGCACCTCGAACACCCGGCGTCGCCAGGCAACAGGCACGATTGGGCGTGGCTGCCCGGTGGACACATCGCAAAGCAGCGTCGCGCCCCCAGTGCCACAGGGAACGTCCTCCAACCTGAGGCCCGAAACGGCGGTACGGTAGGCGGACATCTCGTTATCGGACAGCTGGGCCGCCGCCAGGGCTGAGTAGTCGATTCCATCAGCCACTTGCAGGACGGCGTGGACCGCGGGTCGAGACAAGGCGTCGGCCACCCGGTTGTCTTTACCCCCAATGAAACGGATGGAGGTAGTAAATTCCGAGATGTAAGCCAGCTGCCGCTGCTGGCGAGCTGACCACGGGTCGGACACCTTGGCGAAAGCGAAAGTAAGGGGCTTGTGGTCCGTGTACGCGGTGAAAGTCCGCCACTCGAGAAAATAGCGGAAGTGGCGGACCGCAAGGTAAAGGGCAAGGAGCTCGCGGTCAAAAGCACTGTAGTTCCTCTGTGCGCCGCTGAGGTGCCTACTGAAGAAGGCAAGAGGCTTCCAACACCCATCCGTGTGCTGTTCGAGCACCGCCCCAACCGCTACTTCCGAAGCGTCGACCGTCAGGCTGATTGGTGCATCAACCCGTGGATGCACGAGCATCGTGGCCGCAGCCAGGGCTTCCTTGGCGTGTTGGAACGCCGCCACCGCATCGTCGGTCCATTCGACCTCCCTGCGCTTGCCCGCCATGAGGTGGAACAGCGGGTGCATGATCCGGGCACAAATCGGTGGTAAAAGGCCACCATTCCCACGAACTCCTGGAGACCCTTCACGGTGGTCGGGCGTGGAAACTGGCGCACCGCGTCCACCTTGTTCGGGAGCGGCAGCGCACCGTGCGGGGTCACGTGGTGGCCCAGGAATTCGATGGATGCCACCCCGAAACGGCATTTGGTGATGTTGATGGCCAGCCCATGATCGCTAAGGCGTTGGCATAGCTGGCGGAGATGGGCAATATGCTCCTGTCTCGAGCGGCTCGCCACCAATATGTCGTCCAGGTATACGAATACGAATTCCAAGCCACGGCACACGCAGTCCATAAGCCGCTGAAAGGCTTGCGCAGCGTTCTTGAGTCCGAACGGCATGCGGAGGAATTCGAATAGGCCAAATGGCGTCACGATTGCCGTCTTGGGGACGTCGTCGGGGTGGACTGGAATTTGGTTATAGCCACGCACCAGGTCGACCTTGGAAAATACCGTGGCCCCAGCCAGGTGGGCATTAAAATCCTGGATGTGAGGGACCGGATACCTGTCGGCGATTGTGGCATCGTTAAGCCGGCGGTAATCTCCGCAAGGACGCCAACCACCGTCTGCCTTGGGGACCATATGGAGCGGGGATGCCCACGGGCTGTCTGAACGGCGCACGATCCCCAGTGACTCCATAAGGCGGAACTCCTCCCGAGCGAGACGGAGCTTGTCCGGTGGAAGACGCCGTGCCCGGGCGTACAAGGGCGGGCCAGTAGTCGTTATATGGTGCACCACCCCATGCTTCGGGGCGGCGGAGTGGAACTGGGGGTCCAGAATATCGGGGAATTCGGCCAGAATTCGTGAGAACGCGGCGTCCACGGACGACAGGGGCCCATCAGGACGCACGACCGGGTCGCCCAAGCGGAGGAAAATGGGCTGCAGAGTGACAGAGTACACTAAACGCTGCCGCTTAACGCCCACGAGCAGGGAATGTGCCCGTAGGAAATCCGCACCCAACAGTGGCTGGGACACATCCGCGATCACAAATGGCCACGAGAAGCTGCTCGCCCCGAAGTTGAGGGAGATCGTGCGCACACCATATGATCGGATTGTGGTCCCGTTGGCTGCGGCGAGGAGGGGACCGCGGTTACCACTACGGAGGTCAGCCTGCGAAGGGGGAACAACACTCACCTCCGCCCCGGTGTCCACAAGGAAACGGGCCCCGGAGCGGCGGTCCCACGCAAACACACGATGAATCTGGCCGGCCGCCGAAGCAATCACTGACGGCCGGCCTCTGCGTTTCCCGGGAACGAACAGGGTTGCCGGCATTGACGGGCCGAAGGGCCCCACCGCCGATGGAAGTAGCACCAGCCCCCTCTGCTGGGTTCCGTGAAAACGGGCGGCTGTGCGGGACGATCCGACCACCAGCGACCTCCGGTGGCGTATGGAGGAACTGCCGGCAGGCTGCGCGCGACCCCTGGGTCCGACCACCAGCGACCTCCGGTGGCGGGTGGGGGAACTGCAGGCGGGCCGTGCGAAAAAGACGCGCCGCCGGCTGGGTGAGCTGCTGAAGCCGGATACCGTCGGGAAGGCTGTCGGGGAGCGGTAGTAATGCGGGCGATCAAGGCTCCTACCTGCGGGTAGTCGTCGGCCGTCGGATGGACTTCCAACGCGTCGAGGGCCAGGTGACGGGCCATCTTGAGCTCATCGGCGCGCCTGCCCAACGCCTGCATGTTGGGGAACGGGGCGTCGAGGAGCTGCTGGCGAAGGTCGGACGGCAGCAGCATCAGGTAAACATGTTTAAAAAGGAAACCGGGCTCGTAGTCGCCTAGCAGTGCCTGCATGTCGGCCAGTAGTACCGACGGGCGGCGGTCACCCAGGCCCGGCATTCAGAGGATCCGGGTTGCCCGCTCAGCCTCGCAGAGGCCGAACTGCTGACGGAGGAAGGCTTTAAGGGCCACGTACTTATCGGTTGCCGGGGGGTCGCGGAGGAAGGGTCGGACCAGGCGCGCGGTGGCCGGGTCGAGGGCGCTGACCACGTGAAAGTATTTAGTGGCGTCGGCAGTTATGCCCCGCAGGGCGAACTGTGCCTCGGCCTGGTCAAACCAGAAGTCGGGGTCCTCGGTCCACTATGGAGGCAGCCACAACGACACGGCGTGGATAGCGGCGCGGGCGGCAGGGTCCGCGGGAAGGTCCAAAAGCGGTTGACTGGAAGAGTCGGGTAGTAGCAGGTTCTGGTCCATCGCGACTTGCGAGGGAAAGTCGGGGTCACCAGTGTAGTGGGTGCGGTCACCGCGGTAATCAGGCCAGACGCCAGGTGAGTAGTTAATAACTTTATTACCTGTGGTACCAAACACCGCACTCAAGAAGAACGTGAGTCGACACACCCAAACCCTTTATAGTCCCAGACCACCTGACCCAAGGGGACTGACCCAGGAAGTGACCTAATCCCTCCCGTCCACTGAGTGCCGAGTGGAATGACCAAGGGAGTGGCCTAGCCCCCGGGTGCCGCCACAATGTTCCAATTATTTGATTCTCAAAACAAAATTTGAATCATAACTCCAAATCTAAATTTACCAAATAACCAAACATTCCAATATAATTAACATAATTTGATCCCCATTCAGTGTAAAAGCACCCAGCAAAACCAGATGGAGTTGAATTCGAGTTATGATTCATACATGTGCACTAATATCAGATTTATTGTCTTCAGGAGATATGATGGGAACATGGAAGGAAAAAGGAAAAGTAACTGCACCAAAGCAAGGCAGCAGAATGTTTTAGCAAATAAATAAAAAGGTCCTTGAGCAAGCATTAAATCCAGTCACAGCTGGCATTTCAGTCAACAATGATTTGCAAGTGTTAATCGGGAGAGAGATACTTATGGAGCATGGCTTAGTCACTCACCTCTTCCCACTTTAATCTTAAACCAGTGTGTAAGAACATCTAGTCAAAATGAGCAGACTTCCTTAAGTAGGTTATAAGATAAGTCAAATACCAATATCCCAAAAGAGAGAAAATAGGGAACTATAGATGAACGAGCCTGATTTCAGTAGCCAAGAAATGCTGAAAGCTGATGGTTTATTTAGAAAATCAAAGTTTTTTTGATTTTGTTTATAATAAGAGTATCAGAGTCAGGAAGTTATGATGCAGCTTTATAAGACTTTAGTTAAGCCGCATTTACAGTATTTTGTGCAGTTCTGGTCGCCCCAATGCAGGAACGATGTGGACACATTGGAAAGGGTGAAGAGAACATTTGCCAGGATGATGCCTGAATTAGATGGCATTAGCTACAAAGAGAAGTTGGACAGACTTGGATTATTTTCGCTGGAATGACAGTGGTTCAGAGAAGACCCAATAGAAGTTCATAAAATTATGAGAGGCAAAGCCAGGGTAGATAGTCTGAACCTTTTCCCCAGGATGGAAATATCATATATAGAGGGCGTGGCTTTTCCCCTTGTCAAAGCCGCTCAGGTCTTTACTCCTACCCATTTCTCCTGCATCCAACACGTCAACTTCAAGAACTGACTTACTGCCTAATATATCCCACCCCTTGACAGGTACCATTGTATCAAGATAATCAATGTTATTCACTTCACCTGTCAGTGGTCATAATGTTTTGGCTGTTCAGTATATATATATATATATATATATATATATATATATATATATATACATACACACACACACATACACATATACACACACACACACATATATATATACATATATACACACACACATATATACATACACACACACACACATATATATACATACACACACACACATATACATTATACACATTAAACCACTGTTAGCTTTTTTTAATCAGGGTCAAAGGCCTCACTCAGATGTAAAGGAAAACACCAGCCACGGTGCAAAGGTAAGGAACTCTTTATCGAGTGTATCTGGCCCCTTGGATGAGGAAGATCCAGAACTTCCCCTGGACTCAGTGCTGAATCCAGCTGGGGAGCAGAGGTTCAGGTGCTCCAACATATTTGGATCTTCAAAAGGCATTTAACAAAATTATCACATTATCATGCACAGAGGAGTGGTTACGGGCAAGTTGGCAGCATGTAATTACTGGTGTGCCATTAGGTTCATTACTCAGATCACAACTACTTAGATTTATAATGTCTTTTATAGATGGCAATAGCCATTGTTTGGTCTCTTTCTCACCTAGCTTTGTAAAAACCTGTGATGAGGGCACAAAGAGTGTGTAAAGCAATATGGTCTCATTAAATACGTGTGCATGAAAATGTGTAATTGAATTTATTGCGGGGGATAGAGATATTTACTTTGGTCGAAAAACAGTTTTTTTAAATGACATCAATCATAAATTGATGTTAATTAAATCAACTCAGAAAGAAAATAATGTTTGAAATGGCCTTAGGGAGCAGCATGTGCAAGAAAAGCAACACAGCTCATTAAGGAGGAAGGATGCAGGTTCTAATTCATAACATACCTCACAGAGATCTGTTAATTTATCTCATATATGCTTTATCTTCATGTTGATTCAAAAACTTTAAAGGGTTTCTGCAAAGACTAGCTTGCAAGAGGGAGAAGGCAAGCTAGTCACAGGTCACAATATACCAACAGTAAAAGAAAAATAAATATGCAGCAATGGAAACAAATACATACATTTTGTTCTTTGTTCATCATTAATTGAAGATTCCAGTCTTTTAGTTACTGCCCAGTTCCACAGATTAATGGCACACTCTTCCATCTTTAGTAGAAGAAAACATTTTTTGATTTCTCTATCAGAATGTGCATTTTGATTATTCATTATGAAAATTTAGCTGACAATTGTAGTGGAACCAAGCACCACAAATTGTACAAAATAGTCAATTATTTATTATTCTCAAAGAACTTTGCAAAATCCGCAAATGGACAACATAATAGACATAGAATAGGAACAACATCTTCGGCCCATTATGCCTGCACTGACCACGAGGCCAATCTAAGCTAACTCCATCTGCCTGCACATGATCTGTATCTTTCTCTTCCATGCTCGATAATGTGTCTCTCTAAATGCCTTTTGGACATTGCTATTGTTTCTGCTTCTACCACCTACCTTGATAACTACTGCTGTGTTAAACCTGCCCTGCAAATATCATTCAAACTTCTCCCCTCTCACCTTAAACCAATGCCCTCTTGTATTTATCATTTCCATCCTGGGGAAAAAAAACTATCGATTAATTTATGCCTCTCACAATATTACATACCTCTATCAGGTCATCACTCAGCCTTTAATACCCCGGAAAAAAATCAATCCACATTTTTCCAAGTTCTTTCAAACTAATAAACTCCAATCCAAGCAATATCCTGGTGAACCTTTTCTGCACCTTCTCCATGGCCGTTATATACTTCTTATTGTGTAGCAACCAAAAATGCACACAATACTCCAAATGTGGCCTAACCAAAGTTTTATATAGTTGCAATATGATTTCCCAACTTTTATATTAATTGCTCCAACCAAACACCTCCTTAGCCATCTTAAACACATGCTGCTACTTTCAAAGGACTATAGATTGCATCCCAATATTCTCCTCTACTACTACGTACTCCTAAGAGTCCTGCCATGTTCTGAATACTGCCCTTTTGCATTTGGTCTCCCCAAATTATCTCACTCTTGTCTCAATTCAGCATCTTTTTTCACCCCCCACCAACTTACCAAATTTCCAAGTGGTTTATATCCTGCTGCATCCTTTGACAATCATTATCACTATCCACAACTCCAATTGCAAATGCACTAATCAGACCTTTTCATTAATATAATATGTTACAAACAATGAACATCTGAGCACCTACAACTGCAGAAAACCAATGGTCATAGACTGGTCAAGGGTAGGGGGATCAAGAACTAGAGGACATAGGTTTAAGGTGAGAGGGAAGAGATTCAATAGGAACCTGAGAAGCAACGTTTTTCACACAGAAGACGGTATGTATATAGAACAAAATGCCAGATAAATGGCTGAGATGGGTACAATAACATTTAAGATATTTGGACAAGTACATGGAAAGGAAAGGTGGAGTGGAATATGGATGAAACGCGAGCAAAAGGGACGACCATAGTTGGGCATCTTGGTCGAGTTGAGCCAAAAGGCCCATTTCTGTGTTGTGTGACTGACTCATTAAAATGCCATAAATTCGCAACATCCACGTCCTTCCATTTTATAGATGGCTATAACCTATTACAAATTATGTCCAATTCATACCACAATAATATTTCTTAATTGTAGACTGTATACAACTGGTTTGATCTACCCCTTCCAAAAATAATCAGGTCAACGTTTTCATTTCACTGGACTGGTACTAAATCAATATCATAAACTGAAATAGGAACTAATACTATTTGTGTAAACAGTGGTGACTATGTAACTGGTACTAAATTTTTATAAACAGGGAATTGAAAGAACAACTGTCTGCATAAATGATATTAATCCCTTTTTCAGTTTATGATATTGATTTAGTATCAGTCTAGTTCCCAGTTTTGACTGTAAATTAAATAACTGGCACTCATTTCCCCCCAAAATTAGGCCAAATGCTTGATGCACATCATCTCCACAAGACAATCAATCAACGTAGGCAAAGATATCAAGAGTTTTACAAACCTGTGCATCCTTGATTTTGTTAATTTCTACTTCATTCAAAACTTCAACTTTATCAAACAGTGTGTCAATCACTTCCTCTACATTTCTAACTGACTGTTGTTTCAATAGCTCTTCAGCGAACCCTTCAAAAGATAAACAATGAAAGGTTTTCAATTATAATGTGCCTTTCCTTGAGGCACCTCAAAGAGTATTCCAACCAACTTTACTGTGCACACACACGGTATTCTAGGATATAAGATTGCATTGCATAGATAGCAATAAGATAGCTCCAAAGCGGACAGTTTGATAAAGTCGATTTAACTTTTTTTTTTAAGCTTGATGCTGTTTGAGGGGTAAATATTGGCCAGTATTCCCCTGCACCTTTGCAAAATAGGGCCATCGGATCTTATTACTAAAACTCATATCTTGTGTATATATATATATATATATATTTGTATGTATATATATCTCTCTGAAATTTTGAAATTTGGTTTTGGACATGTGGACCTACAGCCAAAACGGTAAACCATAGCACCACAAGTTTAGCACCACCTTAATCACCACTTTTCTGGCGACTGTTTATAACAAGTTTCATTAAATTGGTCTTACATTTTTTAACTTGGAGAGATTTTAAAGTTTCAAAATTTCATTTCTAATTTCATTTCAAACCCAATTCTTCAAAGTGCTCTGCGTATGACGTCACCATAGGGCACACACGACCTCTCTCCTCACTCACCCAAACAAGATGGACGCCGTTAGCGAGGCCGCCGCCCGCCTCTCTCCCCTCTCCCCACTCCCCCACACCCGGTGGACACTCCGAGCAGAAGGGCGATGGACGGACTGATGGTCCACTCATCCTTCCCTTCCGTCCCTTCAACCCATGGCGTTATCGAGTCCCCGCTGCCTCCCGGACCCAGCGCCCCGCACCGTCACCGCACACAAGCACCAGCAGGCAGCTTCTTCTCCTCCTCCTTCAGCGGCCGCTTCCACCAACGGTGTTGTCGACGAGGGCCGCTTCCACCGGCGGCCCCGTCGTGACTGCAGTAAAAGAGCGGCCGCTCTCCTCCTCCTCCTCACGCTCCGCCATCATGTGCGCGACTCCCGCCAGGCCGCTGTCCGCCTCCAGTAGTCCTAGATCGGCTGGACCAGCCACCAACGCCGGCCTCCAGTAGTCGCAGCTCGCGCCGGGCCACAGACGCAGGCACTCCCTCCTCCTCCCTACACGCTCGGTAAGTGGCTTTCGCCGCCGTCGGGTACACGGAGGGGAATGGGTATGGGGCCCAAGTGGGTGGAGGGGAGGGTGGGGGTAGGAGGGGAGTGAGGGTGGGCGAGGAGGGGGTGTGGGGAGGAGAGAGTGGGCGAGGAGGGGGTGGGGGGAGGAGAGAGTGGGGGGCAGGGGAGAGTGGGGGTGGGGAAGAGGGGAGAGTGGGGGGGGAGGGGGTGGGGGTGAGGGGATGGGGGTGAGAGGAAAGGGGGGGTGAGGGGAAAGGAGGGGTGAGGGGAAAGGGGGGTGAGGGGAAAGGGGGGGTGAGGGGAAAGGGGGGGTGAGGGGAAAGGGGGGGTGAGGGGAAAGGGGGGGTGAGGGGAAAGGGGGGGTGAGGGGAAAGGGGGGGTGAGGGGAAAGGGGGGGTGAGGGGAAGGGGGGATGAGGGGAAAGGGGGGGTGAGGGGAAAGGGGGGGTGAGGGGAAAGGGGTGGTGGGGGAAAGGGGGGAGTGGGGGAATGGGAGAGGGGAGGGTGCAACACCAATGCTGGAAAGGTTTGGACCCAACGAGTTCACAGCAGCTAGTATAATATCAATTTAGGATCTTATCCCTCATGGCACCTTCAACAGTCTAACATACTTCATATTGTAATGAGGTATCAACATAAAATTTCCAGTTCCACCCGAAACATCGCCTATCCATGTTCTCCAAAGACACTGCCTGACCTGCTGAGTTACTCTAGCACTTTGTGTCCTTTTGTGTATTAACCAGTATCTGCAGTTCTTTGTTTCTAACTTTTTGCATTAAAGTTTATAGAAGTGGGACTTGAACCAATAACTATCGAACAAAGGTGACCCTATGACTGAATGTCTGGGATAGACACAAAGTGCTGAAGTAACTCAGCTGGTCAAGCGGCATCTCTGGGGAAAAAGGAATGGGTGACTTTTCAAGTCAAAGCCCTTCTTCAGACTGAAAGTAGAGGGAAGGGAACTGGAGGTAGGAAAAGGACAGAACAAATCAGGGCTGGCAACAGATAAACAAGGAAGGTTGGAGCTCATAATGGCCTATTGTTGGCTGGGGAAGAGGTGATAAACGAAGCAATACAGGGATGCAAACAGTTTTCAATTGCCTGATTTTAAGTATTTAAGAAAGTAACAAATACATTTTATATCAGTGGAATGAATTATGGATGTATGTATGTATTTATTTATTTATTTACAATTTACATCAAGAATCTGAACTCTGCTCAATTCTTGGTCTTCATGACATTTTCTTGGATGTTAGCTAAGTGAATACACATGGCTGATTGTGAGATGGGTGGGGGTGAGGGTGGTGAGAAACACAGGTTAGGGATTATGAAAACAAATAAATTAATGAACAGAACAATAACATTACATCATTAGGCAGCACAATTTACCAGCCCTTATAAAGCAATGATAATAATGAATGACCACACATCAAGAACAAATTATAAAACATCTGCAAAGCAATGCCAAAGACCTAACATAGACACAGAAACATAGAAACTAGGCGCAGGAGTAGGCCATTCAGCCCTTCGAGCCAGCACCACCATTCAATATGATCATGGCTGATTATCCAAAATCAGTGCCCCGTTCCGGCTTTTTTCCCCATATCCCTTGATTCAGTCCCAAGAGCTAAATCTAACTCTCTCTTGAAAACATCCAGTGAATTGGCCACCACTGCCTTCTGTGGCAGAGAATTCCACAGATTCACAACTCTCTGGGTGAAAAAGTTTTTTCTCATCTCAGTACTAAATGGCCTACCCTTTATTCTTAAACTGTGACCCCTGGTTCTGGACACTTTTTTCCTGCATCTAACCTGTCCAATCCTCTAAGAATTTTATATGTTTCTATAAGATCCCCTCTCATCCTTCTAAATTTCAACGAATACAAGCCCAGTCGACCCATTCTTTCATTATACATCAGTGCCGCCATCCCGGTGAATTAACCTGGTAAACCTACGCTGCACTCACTCAATAGCAATAATGTCCTTCCCCAAATTAGGAGACCAAAATTGCACACAATTCACCAGGTGCGGTCTCACCAGGGCCCTGTACAACTACAGTAGGACCTCCTTGCTCCTAAACTCAAATCCTCTCGCGATGCCATTGGCTTTCTTCGTTGCCTGCTGTACCTGCACGCTTACTTTCAGTGTCTGATGTACAAGCACACCCAGGTCTCGTTGCACTTCCCCTTTTCCTAATCTGACACCATTCAGATAATAATCTGTCTTCCTGTTCTTGCCACCAAAGTGGATAACCCCACATTTATCCACATTATACGGCACCTGCCATGTTTCTGCCCACTCACCCAACCTATCCAAGTCACCCTGCAGCCTCATAGCATCCTCCTCGCAGCTCACACTGCCACCCAGCTTTGTGTCATCCACAAACTTAGAGATGTTACATTTAATTCCCTCGTCCAAATCGTTAATATATAATGTAAACAACTGGGGTCCCAGCACTGAGCCTTGCGGCACCTCACTAATCACTGCCTGCTATTCTGACAAGAACCCTTTAATTCCTACTCTTTGCTTCCTGTCTGCCAATCAGTTCTCTATCCATGTCAATAGGGGGATTGCACGGCAGGCGAGGTCAGGGCCCCTGACCCGTACCATTGCCACGCAACGCCTACTGGAGGGCACGCCATGTACTGCAGGCAATCACTCACTAGGGCTTTCAGTGCAGCGGGCCCGGCTGGTCTTCTCCCATCAACGCGTCTCCAGCTCCCTCCCGGCACTCCGAGTGTCTCGACACGTCTCGCCGTTCCTGCGCTCTTGCTCCTCCAGGCTCGGCGCCCCTGCTCCGCGCCTCGCTTCCTGCAGTTCTTCAGCCCCTCGCCGCTGCTGATGGCCCTCCAGCCCTTCTCCCCACTCACCCTCTCCATCAGCCTGGGTCCGCTTCCACTTGGCCGGCGCTCAACACCTCGAGGCTGGGGCCGCCGAGCAGAACCGTGGCCTGGTCCTCCGCCTATTGCCTCGGCTCCCACCCCCTGGCCCAGCTCTCGCTGCTCCTCGGCCTCCGCTGCCGATCGGCCTCTCCTCGGCTTCTCTTCCTCCTCCTCTTCCACTGCCTCCTCTTCCAAGGCCGTCCAGGCAGGTCGCCAACCTCCAGTGCTCGCTGCATCTGCCCCTGCAGACCTCCAGGCCCCTCGGCTCGGGTTCTTCCCGCTGCTCCTCTCCCAGCTCGCTCAACCCCGTCCTTTCCTCCTCCTCCTCCTCGTCCTCCTCTTTCCCCCCACCCCCACCCCCGGTCGGCGGCCCTGTGCTTCTCGGCCTTGCTCTCCTGCCTCCCTTCCCGGCTGCATTTCCCCTTCTCCCACCAGCTGGCCAGATGTCTTCCCAGCTGCTTCTTGCGTCCGTGGGCTTGGCAGCCCTTGTCCTGGTTCCTCTTCCTCCGCCAGATCCTCCAGCTTCTTCCTCATTTTTTACAGCACATAAATTGGTCTTTTGGCGGCTTTTTAAAGGTAAGAATGTACCTGTTGCATGTATTGGTAGTGTATGCTGAAAGCTGCCATGTCCTCCAGATGGCTTGAGCGACTCCATGCGTCATGCACTTTGACCTTACGTGCAATCCCCTAATACCCTACGCCCAATACCATGTGCTCTAATTTTGCACACTAATCTTTTGTAACAAAACAAGCTGAATCCCTGTCAGCCAAATCTATGCCCTCTGTAAAATATAAAAAGTGCTTACTCTTACTGAGTTACAAACTCAGCCACAAAACCAACCTGAAAACTTATAAAAAAAGAGCAAATCTACTGATTAACTTAAAGCAATTAAAGGAACTGTTGTGTGTTCCAAATTATCTAACTTCCACAACAAAAATGGAAGGTATCACAAAATGCTGGAGTAACTCAGTGGGTCAGGCAGCATCTCTGGAGAGAAGGAATGGTGAAGGGTCTCGACCCGAAACTTTACCCATTCCTTCTCTCCAGAGATGCTGCCTGACCCGCTGAGTTACTCCAGCATTTTGTGATACCTTCGATTTGTACCAGCATCTGCAGTTATTTTCCTCCACAACAAAAATGTGGTGCTCAGGTGCCACTCACACATTATTCAGATAAATGAAAATAAAAGGATGCTTGAAACATTATATTCACTAATATGAAGTATTTTACCTTGTATTTCTGTGAAGATAAATTTTACATCCATTTCTTTCTAAAACAAAAATATGCATAGTTAACAATATAAAACAATCACACCATTATTTATCTGCTAAATAACAATATTAGAGTCAATTCAATAAACATTTAGCAACTTTAAAATGAAAGAATAAACAATCGCACATTCTGTTTCATTTCTAATATAGTTACTTATTTTATTCAGTTTGACCATTTTCAACTTTCAATGAAATTAGACATAAATTGGGGGTAAAAACATTGGGATGAGCCCAGTAGGTCAGGCAGCATCTGTGGAGGCAAAGGGATAATCATGTTTTGAATGTACTTGACTTCCATATTACAGCATCTACAGTCTCTTGTGCCTTCCGAAACTGGGGATATCCTGTGGTTTACAGGATGTAAACAGAACTGTTTCATTAACTGATGGATCCGAAAATCCACGGTTATTTGAAGTAAAGTTTCTTATGTCATCTCCAATTCCTTTGCTAATTACTTGAATAAAAACAGAAAAAGCTGGAAACACTCAACAGGTCAGGCAGCATCTCAGGCAAAGAAACAGAATTAACATTTCAAGTCTAAAACACTTTAGCAGAACTGCGAAAGAAGGAAAACTAGTGGGAAGGGTTGGACAGGACAAAGGAAATATATCTGACAGAGTGAGGCCAGGATTGTGGTAATGATAAGTTGAAGAAGTTAAATCTCATATTTGTGTTCACTGGTGGCCCATATTAAACATTTTATCTTTATTTACATAAATTTAAAATAGCACAAGAATTTGAACATCGCCTTCAGTGCCCTTCTTAACTGCTCTACTCTAAAAAGCAATCACATTTTATTTAGCAGTTGTCATGTTAGTCAAGTCCTCCATCCTTGATGCCATTCTGGTAGATTTTTCCTTTATCCTCTCCAAGACATGAACATAATTTTAATGCACCATTGCCATTCAGAATATCTTATACAAATTTTACATTGTACAAGATGAGCTTTACTCATCTTTTTGACAAGAGAGATAGACAGCGAGAGTGAGGCTGGGGAAGAGGTGTGAGAGAGGGGGAGGATAATTAAAGAAATTACAATGGAAGTAATTTGGAAGAAGCACAAGAGGATTTTTATTCCAGAAAAAGGTGCGAAGAGAAGTAAAAGTGTTTTATCCCCTTTGGCTCCCAGAAAAAGCCTTGCATGCTGTAACAGGCTACAAAGCAGTGGGCAGTATCAGTGGCAAAAATGAGCCCCACCCCGATGAGGTCAATACATTCTACACCTGTTTTCAATAGAAGGCTAGTGGGGCTACATCACATGTCCGACATGTCTCGGTTGCACCTGCACCAACGGTTATTGTGGCAGACACAAGGTCAGCATTCAAAAAAAGAATGAGTCCATGGAAAGCAACCAGCCCTATGGAGTCCCTAGCCACGTCCTCAGGACCTGTGCCAATCAGCCGGCAGGAAGAGTTTCCTTGGTCCTTCCCTTTCACTCCACCCGCCTCCTCATCCAACACATCATTCTCTGATATTACCGCCACCTTCAACATTATTCTACCAACAGTCACATCTTCCTCTCCACACCCCTTTCATCTTTCCAGACTACTCCCGCTGCAACTCTTTGATTCACATCCCTTCCCAGCCAAAGTATCGTATCCCAGGTACTTTCCCCATACAATCACAGGAGATGTAACACCTGTCCGAAGCCTCCTCCCTCACATTCATCCAGGGACCCTAGCTTCCTTTCTAAGTGAAATAGAGGTTCACATGCACCTCCTCTAACCCTATCTGTCATATTCAGTGCCCCCGATGTGGCCTCTTCACATCGGTGAGACCGAGACATGGCCAATAGACAGTGAACGCTTATTCCACCTGGGCCTAACCATTTTAACTCCTCTTCCCATACCAACATTTATGTCCTGGACCACCTCCACTGCCAGAGCAAGGCCATATGAAAATTGGGGGATCAGCACTATTCCGCTTGGGTAGTTTATAACCCAACTGAGAGACACAAAATGCTGGAGTAACTTAGCGGGACAGGCAGCATCTCTGGGGAGAAAGAATTGGTGACGTTTTGGGTTGAGACCCTTCTTCAGTCTCGGTCTCGACCCGAAACGTCACCATTCCGTCACTGCAGAGATGCTGTCTGTCCCACTCCAGCATTTTGTGTCTATCTTCGGTGCAAACCATCATCTGCAGTTCCTTCCTACTTATGACCCAATGACATGAATGTTGAATTCTCCAATTTTAGGTAACAACCCAACCCCCCCCTTCTTCCCCCACTGTTCCCTGTGCCTTACAGATACACACCCATTTCTCCCAATATCTTGCTTCTCTCACTCCCCTTTGGGTATAAGGAAGGCTCGCCAGTTTGATTCCTGGAAACCCGCTTGTCTTGTAAGGCGTGATTAAGCATACTGGGCCTATGTCTCTCGAATTTAGAAGAATGAGTTGCAAACTCAATGAAACACAGAATTCTGAGAGGGTTTGACAGGAAAAATGCAGTTAAAGTTATTTCCGCTCGGGTTTTCTAGAATGAGGTGGTTAGCCGTTCAGGCAGAAGTGAGGAAATAGGTTGGTGAAACTTGGCAATTTTCAACCCACGAGAACTGTGGCAGCCAATTACTGAATATATATTAAAGGCAAATATTATGGGAATTAAGCGATATGAGGGTTCGTGCAGCAAAAAGGTACCGAGATAAAAGATCTGCCAATCTCAATACATCGTGTATAAATGTATTGTTTATTTAACGTATTAGCTCACCTCTAGTATTTTAAAGGACTGCACAAAGAAAGTGACTGATACTCTTACGTGCAAAATGTAGTTTCCCCTTACCCAAGAGTTCATACGTGAAACGACTAACTAGTTCCAAGAGAATACTTTGCAAGTGTGAGGATATTTGTTAAAAACAGAATGATATTTTTTAAAGTGGGGATTAACCGATGGAACCGTTGAAAGACGACGCCTGGAAATAAGGTGGTAATAAGGCGGCTGGTAATAAGGTGTCCGCCCCGCCCGGCGCCACCCCGACAAAGACGCCTCCCTCGCACCGCGCGACCGCGGGCGCGCCTTCCAGCGCGGGATCCTTCGCGCACGCGCACACCCGCGGCGTCGCCTCGCAGCCCGGCCGACGTCACGCAGCAGATGCCTGGAGTAACCGGAGATAGACGCGAAAAGCTGGAGTAACTCAGCGGGACGGGCAGCATCTGTGGAAGGGGTGACGTTTCGGGTCGAGACTGGTTTGGGGAAAAGGGAAACGAGAGATATCGACGATGACGTAGAGAGATATAGAACAAATTAATGACATGTAAAAAAAGGTATATCTTTCCTTGAATATGAATATCTGAGAGTCAGGGGATAAGGAGACTGTAGAGCTATGGAAGGGTAAGGTGTGAAAACGACAGATCAAAGCAGAAGTCACCCACGGAAATTAGAATATTTCATTGTTGGCTGAGGGGAAGGTGGCAATGAGGTATAGGGCCCTTGCACGGCAGGCGAGGTCACGACACCTGACCCGTACTGTTGCCACACAACGCCTTCTGGAGTACAAGCGATGTACTGGAGGCAAGCACTTACTATGGCTGCCAGTACAGCGGGTCTATCTTCGGTCCCAGCAGCCGTTGAATTGTCGCATTTTTTGCCTGAATTCAGCCCCAGAGACTCTGAAGCCAAAATCGTCACTAAACTTGTAACACCTCAGTCCCAACCAAAAATCTTTATGAATGGCACCAAATGATTACTGTGCTTAATCACATCAGGCTGCTTAACTTCATCCCAATAAACTTAGTACAGCTGCAAACCTCACGCTACATACCACAACATGCTTATTACATTGCCTGTTGAACCATGTCAATCTCACCACCCCAGTATAACCCACAACACTTCCTCATTCTTGTAGAAGACAAGTTTCTGCAATTAGAGGAAGCAAGAACTAATGAAAATGGGAGAGACTTTCCTGCAGGACCTGACCCCCATGGAGGATACAATGTTGGTTATTGTCAGAGAGACATTAGACAGGGCTGGATGAACATTTGAATTGTCAAGGCATAAAAGACTATTAATGAAGTACTGTAGATGAGATTAATATAGCTAGGTTGTTGATGATTGGCAGGACATGATGGACCAAAGAGCTATATGATGCTATATTCCTCTGATTCTATGAAATGCTACTTGACTGCTGAGTGTTCTCACTATTCTTTATTTTTTGTTTCAAATTCTGTTTTTCTTCTTTTTCCTTTTGGAAATAAAGGCCAAAACACCGTTTGACGTGCCGTATTTTAATTTTATATGTTTTATGCATCAGCATTCTTGTAACTCTTTACAGTGATATTTAGCAGAATGTTACCATATTTCTAAGTAAATATGTTTTTGTTTTAATTCTTCATATCAAAGTAAATAATTCATCTCATAGCTGAAAATAGACAGGATATATGCCTCAACATTTCTCTCCTTGTGAAGCATGTAGGTATGTAGGTTAATTGGCTGGGTAAATGTAAAAATTGTCCCTAGTGGGTGTAGGATAGTGTTAATGTACGGGGATCGCTGGGCGGCACGGACTTGGTGGGCCGAAAAGGCCTGTTTCCGGCTGTATATATATGATATGATATGATGATATAAGCAGACCTTTCTATTTTCTATTCTCTCCTTGTGAAGCAAATTTTTCTATTTTGGGAAATTTTTCTATTTCTGGAAATTACTTATGGAATATGGTTCTCTGCTCGGGTTATGAGGTCTGGTATTTTCTCCATAACCCCCAGCAACTTCTTCCTACATTCTCCCTACCCTTACTCATTGATTAGGTGGACTAATTTGGCCTTGTGTTATTTTGAGCCATTTGTCACGGGACCTCTTTCTATGGTGAGGATGATATTTACGTTTAAGATGCTCTTTTGATGACAGATGATAAGCCAGATACCAGCTGCAGAATTCACAAATCACTGTTCCTTGGGGCTTGTAATAACAAGGAACTGCAGATGCTGGTTTATACCAAAGAAAGACACATATACCAGATCAATTCAGCAGGTCAGGTAGCATCCCTGATAGAAACATAGAAAATAGGTGCAGGAGGCCATTTGGCCCTTCGAGCCAGCACCGCCATTCATTGTGATCATGGCTGATCATCCACAATCAGTAACCTGTGCCCAACTTTTCCCCATATCCCTTGATTCCACTAGCCCCCAGAGCTCTATCTATCTCTCTCTTAAATTCATCTAGTGATTTGGCCTCCAATGCTCTATGTGGCAGAGAATTCCACAAATGCACAACTCTCTGGGTGAAAAAGTTCCCTATCACCTGAGTTTTAAATGGCCTCCCCATTATTCTAAGACTGTGGTCCCTGGTTCTGGACTCCCCCAACATTGGGAACATTTTTCCTGCATCTAGCTTATCCAATTCTTTTATCATTTTATATATCTCTATAAGATTCCCCTCTCATCCTTCTAAACTCCATTGAATACAAGCCTAGTCTTTTCAATCTTTCCTCATATGAAAGTCCTGCCATCCCAGGGATCAATCTCATGAACCTTCGCTGCACTGCCGCAATTACAAGGGTGTCCTTCCTCAAATTAGAAGACCAAAACTGTACACAATACTCCAGATGTGGTCTTACCAGGGCCCTATACAACTGCAGAAGAACCTCTTTACTCCTATACTGAAATCCTCTCGTTATGAAGGCCAACATGCCATTTGCTTTCTTCACTGCCTGCTGTATCTACACGACAACTTTCAGTGACTGGTGTACAAGGACACCCAGGTCTCGCTGCACATCCTCCTTACCTAACACCATTGAGATAATAATCTGTCTCCTTGTTTTTGCCGCCAAAGTGGATAACCTCACATTTATCTACATTATACTGCATCTGCCACGCATCTGCCCACTCACTCAACCTGTCCAGGTCACCCTGCAACCTCCTAACATCCTCTTCGCAGTTCACACTGCTACCCAGCTTTGTGTCATTTGCAAACTTGCTAGTGTTGCTTCTAATTCCTTCATCCAAATCATTAATATATATGGTAAATAGTTGCGGCCCCAACACAGAGCCTTGCGGCACTCCACTCGCCACTGCCTGTCATTCTGAAAAGGACCCGTTTACTCCTACTCTTTGCTTTCTGTCTGCCAACCAATTCTCTATCCATGTCAACACTCTACCCCCAATACCATGTGCTCTAATTTTGCTCACCAATCTCCCGTGTGGGTCTTTATCAAAAGCTTTCTGAAAGTCTAGATACACTACATCCACTGGCTCCCCTTCATCCATTTTACTTGTCACTACCTCAAAAAAATCCAGAAGATTAGTCAAGCATGATTTCCCTTTCATAAATCGATGCCGACTTGGACTTGTCCTTTTACTGCTATCCAAATGCACCGTTATTACCTCTTTAATAATTGACTCCAGCATCTTCCCCACCACCGATGTCAGGCTAACTGGCCTGTAATTCCCCGTTTTCTCTCTCGCTCCTTTCTTGAAAAGCGGGATAACATTAGCTACCCTCCAATCCACAGGAACTGATCCTGAATCTATTGAACATTGGAAAAAGATCACCAATACGTCCACTATTTCTAGAGCCACCTCCCTGAGTACCCTGGGATGCAGACCACCAGGCCCTGGGGATTAACAACCTTCAGTCCCATCAGTCCACCCAATACTATTTCTCGCCTAATGCAAATTTCTTTCAGTTCATCTACCCCCCTAGATCCAACACAATACAATATATCTTTATTGGCATTGTACACGGGTATAACGAGATTGGGAATGCGCCTCCCATACGATGCAATAAATTAATTAGTTAGTCAGTATTAATTTAAACAACCCAATGAAACAAATTAGAAGAGTTTTAAAACAGAATAAAGTGCAAGTAGATCTGTGCCGGTTCACTGTGCGACGTGACCATCTGGCTCAGCAGGACCTGTTCATAGCAGCTATGGCCCTGGGGATGAAGCTGTTCCTGAGGAGATTGTTTGTGTCTTCCTTAGTGAAGACAGATCCAAAGTACCTGTTCAACTCTTCTGCCATTTCCTTGTTACCTATAATAATTGGCTGACACTTCCGATTTAACCTTCTCCCTCTCAAATTGTCGATTAAAACTAATCATATTATGATCACTACCTCCAAGCGGCTCCTTTACCTCGAGTTCTCATCAAATCTGGTTCATTGGACAACACGAAATCCAGAATTGCCCTTTCTCTGGTAGGCTCCAGCACAAGCTGCTCTAAGAATCCATCTCGGAGGCACTCTACAAACAGTCTTTCTTGGGGCCCAGAACCATCATGATTTTCCCAGTCTACCTGCATATTGAAATCCCCCATCACCACAGTGGCATTACTTTTGTTACATGCCTGCTTTAACTCCTGCTGCAACTTACACCCTACATCCAGGCTACTATTTGGGGGTCTGTAGACAACTGCAATTAGTGTCCTCTTACCTTTACAATTCCTCAACTCTCTACACAGTGACTCTACCTCATCAGTCCCTATGTCACCCCTCGCAAGGGACTGAATTTCGTCCCTCACCAACAGAGCTACCCCACCTCCTCTGCCCACCTGCTTGTCCTTTCCATAGGATGTATAACCCTGAATATTAAGTTCCCAGGCCCGATTCTCCTGCAGCCACGTCTCTGTAATCACCACAATGTCATATCTTCCAATCTCTAACTGAGCCTCAAGTTCATCTACTTTACTTCCTATACTTCACGAATTCATATACAACACTTTTAATTTCTTACTCATCTCACATTTCACATCGATTCCTATTACACTTGGCCATACTCTCCTATCCCTTTGTGAGCTTTCTTTCCCGTTAATTCTGGGGTCATTAACTATCCCTTTACTCTCTTTCACTTTAACTCCATCCTTGACTATCCCATTTGACACCCCTCCCCCCCCCCCCCCCCCTCCTATTTAGGCGTCGTTTCGGGTTGGAACCCTTCAGACTGATCTGAAGAAGGATCCCGGCTCAAAACATCACCTGACTATGTTCTCCCGGGTTGCTGCCTGACCTGTTGAGTTACTCCAGCACTTTGTGTCTTTCCTTAGGGCTTAATGAAAAATAGCTTACTTGTATCTTAGTTCCTTTTTCTTGCTTTGGTATATAGGAGTGGCTCTGGTTACATTTCAAAACATACTCCTGCAAAGCCTTTGTTGTGGATACCAGTGGTGGAGGGATTTAAATCATCCCACTTAAATGCAGGAATTGGAAAGCAATGGAGACAGGGAGTGTAGTCAGGCTGACAATAGGTGCAGGAGTAGGCCATTCGGCCCATCGAGCCAGCACCACCATTCAATGTGATCATGGCTGATCATTCTTAATCAGTACCCTGTTCCTGCCTTCTCCCCATACCCCCCTGACTCCGCTATCCTTAAGAGCTCTATCTAGCTCTCTCTTGAATGCATTCAGAGAATTGGCCTCCACTGCCTTCTGAGGCAGTGAATTCCACAGATTTACAACTCTCCGACTGAAAACGTTTTTCCTCATCTCCGTTCTAAATGGCCTACCCCTTATTCTTAAACTGTGGCCCCTGGTTCTGGACTGCCCCAACATTGGGAACATGTTTCCTGCCTCTAACGTGTCCAACCCCTTAATAATCTTATATGTTTCGATAAGATCCCCTCTCATCCTTCTAAATTCCAGTGTATACAAGCCTAGTCGCTCCAGTCTTTCAACATATGACAGTTCCGCCATTCCGGGAATTAACCTAGTAAACCTACTGTAGGAGCCATTTAAGCTTAATTCAGTTATTGTCATTGTATAATGGCTATGTTTTAATATTTCTAGTTTATGTATTTTTTGTATGCTTATGGGTGTGACTTAATACGTAATGGGGAGTGTCTAGATGGGAGGAGGCTAGCATGTCGATAGAGGTTGTGGGTCAGTTTAGACTCAGAGGATGGTGAGCATACAGTTCTTAGCCACACGCGCTCGTACCATACGCTTATATCAGCTATATTTGTAAGAACCACACGGTAATAACTGCAAGATTTCTAAGATATTGTTTGAAGCAGTTGATAAAGTACGGAAAGTGATGAATTACTCGTTGATTTGTGCCACTTTAATAAAACCAATTAATTAAGAAAGGACGTTTGAAGATTTGTTTTGTCATATCAGGGTGCGACGTGTGCGTAAGCTATAACTACATTTCATCCCCGAGTAGTAATGTCTACTTTGAGATGGTATAGAAACTGCCATTACACCTACGCTGCACGCCATCAATAGCAAGAATATCCTTCCTCAAATTTGGAGACCAAAACTGCACACAGTACTCCAGGTGCGGTCTCACTAGGGCCCTGTACAACTGCAGAAGGACCTCTTTGCTCCTATACTCAACTCTTGTTATGAAGGCCAACATTCCATTGGCTTTCTTCACTGCCTGCTGTACCTGCAAGCTTCCTTTCAGTGACTGATGCACTAGGACATCCAGATCTCGTTGGACATCCCCCTTTCCTAACTTGACACCATTCAGATAATAATCTGCCTTCTTATTCTTACCACCAAAGTGGATAACCTCACACTTATCAACATTAAACTGTATCTGCCATGCATCCGCCCACTCACACCTGTCCAGGTCACCCTGCAACCTCATAGCATCTTCCTCACAGCTCACACTACCACCCAGCTTTGTATCATCTGCAAATTTGCTAATATTGCTGGATGGTTAAGGCGAAAAGGATGGCCAAGGGTATGGCTTGGCAAAATAATATTGCGGCATCACAGAGGGGGAGCAGTGAGAGAGGATGTTGCAGAACTCTCGTCGGAGAGAGAACTTCTTCAAAGTAGGCATACCTTGAGGAGATTTTGCAGTGGAACAGACAAAATGTGTAGGGAAGTGCAGATGCTGGTTTAAATCGAAGGTTGACAAAATGCTGGAGTAACTCAGCGGGACGTACGTGTTGCGTGTGTTACGACGAGTGTATGCCGGAAGCTGCCTTGTACTCCAAGTTTGAGCGACTCGTGCATCACACCCTTTGACCTTATGACCTACCGTGCAATTCCCCTATACAATCAGGACTGTGAAACTAGTCAGTGAAACATGGGGGGGGGGGGGGGGGGGTGGAGAGAGGGAATGTAAGGGTTACCTTTCAGTGTTCATACGGTGCTGTTCCTCCAATTTGCATTGAGCCCCAATGTCACAGCGGGGGAGGCCCAGGACATAAAGGTCAGTATAGGAATGGGAGGGAGAGTTAAAGTGTTTGGGGACCGGGAAGATCGCGTAGGCCTAGGCGGACTGAGCGGAGATGTTCAGCGAAATAATCGCCGAGCCTGCATCATGCGGCACGGTGACGCAGTGGTAGAGTTGCTGCTTTACAGCGAATGCAGTGCCGGAGACTAGAGTTCGATCCCGACTATGGGTGCGGTCTGTACGGAGTTTGTACCTAACCTGCGTGGGTTTTCTCCAAGATTTCCTCCTACACTCCAAAGACGTACAAGTATGTAGGTAACTTGGCTTGGTAAATGTAGAAAATGTCACTAGTGTGTAGCCTATCGTTAACATGGGAGAATCGCTGGTCAGTGCTGTGTCTCTAAACTAAAAAAGTAGCTCCTAGGTCGCCGGACATTGGCAGTCACTCACCAAAGCAAACGTACGTCTGACACAAAGATGCACGACTTATTTCATACCCAATATGGATGCTCACAATCTTGTAATTACTTGTAATTCTAAAATGAATGGCTACATTTATTGGAGACCAATTATCTGGAGTATCGATGCAATAGATCACAAAAGAATGAGCTGGACGCAACTATCCTTAGCTAAAACATAGCATCATCTGTGAAGGGAATGGGCAGGCGTCGTTTCAGGTTGAGTCTCTTCTTTCCTGGAAAGAAACAAGTAGTTTTGTAAAATAAATCCTAGATTTTGCTTTTATATTTGTGGAGATATAAAAAATGTCCAATATTACAGAGAATAACAAGTAATCACTCCCTGCATCACACATGCAGTCATTGGTGGAAATCAAGAAGCTGATGCTCAGTGCAGATTTAAGGTAACACCCAAGCAGCTGCTGGGATCTTGAACAAAAAACAAAGTTCTGGAGTAACTTCGCAGGTCAGGCAGGGGATGGACAGATGACATTTCGGGTCGGATCATTCTTCAGACTGAAGTAGAAGGGAGAGTTGGAAGAAAACAGTGAGAGGCAGAGTGAGGCAAGACACATCCTTTCCCCTCACTTTTCTCCCAGAGTGCCATCTGCAACGACACCCTCTCATAGATAAGGAGCCGGGCACAATTATCTTCAGCAGGTGCTGGACAGCACCTAAAGAAGCAAAGGAATTATTATCGTTTCTGGTTAAGACCCTACATCAAAAGCAAAAGTGTAAAGGGAAAATTGTCAATATTGTACAGGTGACCCCCACATCGAGGTCTTTCAGGTTACAGTAATTCACCCTTAGAGAATTCACAAATCACTACCCAAAATTTTGATGCAATAAAGTTAATTCTTCCATAATTTATTTACTGTTATTTCACATGAACCTTTTTTCAACTTGCATTTCGCAGTTGTGCTGATGACTTGGGTTCAAGTTATAAAAAATTGAAAATAATACATAATGTAGGGGTCAGATGTATATTAAAGAGAGGAAAGGTGAGGCAGAGGAATGGTGGGTGGAACCAAATATGTTTGGGATGATGAACAGATGTAAATTGGTGGGGAAAAAGATATGAAAAGTGAAGAGAGAGAAGAAATGCAGGTGGTTACATTGGGTGGGCCCCAGTGGTGCAGCGGGAGAGCCATTTCCTTCCAGCACCAGAGACCTGTGTTCGATAGACTACAGGTGCTGATGTACCTTTGTACTTTCTCCCCGTGACCATGTGGGTTTCCTCCAATATTCCAAAGATTATTGACTTTTGTAATTTGTCCCTAGCGTGTAGGACCCAAACTGGTGTATGGGTCAGTGTGGAACAAAGGGCCTATTTCCACCTGCATCTCTAAACTACAACAAACGAAACTATGTTCAAGTGGAAGTGGATGTGGACAAGTGGAACCACATCATGGACAATGATGTCAGTGTTTGGGGAGTATAATGAGTCTGAGTAATGAGTGGGGAGTAAGCGATGTAAAGAGAAATTGATTGGTCTGGTGGAAATGGAACATGGGTTCCTTGAAATTGAACCATTCAGTATTCATATCATTGAGATAGAATCATAGAGCTTGGTAGCATGGAAGCAGCTCTTTAGCCCATGCCTACCATTTGGCATTCTGGTCTCGTCCTCTTTGCATTTGCCCCATATTCCTCTAAACCCTTTTTATCTACACATGTGTCCAAAAATCTTTTAAAATTCATAATTGTAATACCTTTCTACAGCTTCCTCTGGCTGCTTTTTCCAGAGAAAACTGAAAAGGTTGCCTCTCTTCAGTTGTGTTGTACCTCCTATGGTTGTATGGGGAAACTACCAGGGTACAAATGGACCAAGGAGTCATCCCTGCAACAACAAAAAAAGGGGGTTGTTACCGGGCAAGAGCTCTCTCCACCAAATGCCAGATATTTTGACTATCCATTATTAAAAAATCTTCACCGTTACCCCAATAGCTCCCAACAAGTTTAGTTTAGTTTAGAGATACAGCGCGGAAACAGACCCTTCAGTGCACACCGACCAGTGATTCCCGCACATTAACACAATCCTACACACTCGGGACAATTTACAATCATACCAAGCCAATTAACCAACAAACCTGTACGTCTTTGGAGTATGGGAGGAAACCGAATTTCTCGGTGAAAACCCACGTAGGTCACGGGGAGAACGTACAAACCCTGTACAGACTGCACCCGTAGTCAGGATTGAACCCGGGTCTCTACCACTGCACCACCATTAAGCGTCCATTAAAATTAATTGATTTGCTTCTTTATTGAACAAGATAATATCAATCAAGTAAGCAGTCCTGGATACATGTCCCATCTAAACTATATTGATTATTTTTATTCTAGTTTATTTTGGAAAACTAAAATCAACCAATGTTATTTGCTGTTATTTACTTTTTCTTTCTGAACTTTCTACCCGTCTCCATCTTACCTCCATTGTAAGGTGACCTACAAAATGCTATTCTTTTAAAGCTTTCCAAATATTCTATTTTGAAATAATTTGGCTTACATGCTCTGTAGGAGCCATTTATGTTTAGGCCAGCTACTGTTATATTATTTTGTCTTGATATATCTTGCTGTATTATTTTGGACACTTGGGGGCGGTCATTAGATGAACAGGGTGATGTATATATATATACACAATTCCACAAATTCCATATACATATATATATATGGGCATTAGGGACTGGGAGTGGTCAAATACAGGGAGGGAGAATATACAGTTTTTACCAGACCTGCGACCAGACCAGGGACAGAGCAGCCAGCTACGACTTGTATGTGAAATAAGTAAAACCTGGTATGTTCATCTCTTATTTGTACAACTACTTCAATAAACTAATTAAACTGGAAAAAAACAACTGGAAGATCTGTTCTGTTGGGTTTTCGTCAGTTCACTCCGACTCCCTGTGTAGTAATGGCAATTAGAAAATAATTTATTGGCAAAGTCTGGAAGTTCCTATTACATGCTCTATATAAATATGGTCTTCAAGTCTGATTTTGCCAACAAATTTTAATTTTTAGACAAAGATGCACGAATAAAGGGAAAAAATCAGCATTTGTGTTAAACCTTATTTAATACAACCAGATAACATATTACAGAAAGAACTTTAAAAAAACCCCAATTAACATAGATTAGGCATAATGCATTCAGATCAAACCGAATTTCAGTTACTAACTGAACCACTCAAAGGCATAGTTTCATTGTTTAGACTCTCAAACTGTCCCAATGTACTCCTTAATTCTCTTTACCCTTTCAACTAACTCAATGATACTTTAAGCTTAAGGTGTAATTTACTTGATCCGATATTGCCGAGAAAACCCCCCAAATTGCAGCAGGTCTTCTAAGAACACCCAAATATTAATTCCTCTAGGAAAATGCCCTTTTCTGTGATTAATTCACCAATTCCAACCATGGTACACAAATCTAATTTCTACAAGATTTCCTAAACTACTGTTTTCATTAGCTAATTTCAGGTGGGTTCTCCCTGTCAATGTACACCTTTGATCGGCAACATTTTGATATACGTATAATTCTGTACTGCAATGAAAAGATGTCTTGATTATCATCTCAAATGCATTTATTTTTCTGACACTATTTATATTGGACTAACAAATCTATTCAAATCTGCTGGTCTTGCATAAGGTGCCTTAAAGTGAACACTTTAATCATAATCCATATCCTGGAAGCTACCATCTGTGCACCACGGTCTTATAAGAGCAACGAGTGGCTTTATACAGGAACAAAATTAAAACTACCCCTTCTGAAAAATATAAATTTTGCACATCTACTAAAAATTTGTAAAAAAAAAGATCAATACTAAGCAACTACAATTAACAGTCAAAATTAAAAGGAACATTGCAAACTTGGCACAGTATGTCAGTGGTTTAGAATGGATAAATTGTAGTACATTACTTTGCACCAAATGACAGCTGTTTTTCTTGTGCAAGAATAGTGATTGAACTGTTTTTGAGTGATGATTTATGAATTCAAAGTATTTTATTATTGTTAATTTCCTATTTTTCGGAGTCGTTTCACAATCAGAAATTGACCTGGCAAGTAGAACAAAAATGTCCCCTAGAACAATAAATTCCTTCTGGAAAGGTGCAAGGAATTTTTAATGCAAATACAGGACATTCAAATGTGGAATGGGATATCAAAGTTTTGTTCTTAATAAAGCTGAGCAAGATCAGCATTAGGAAACAAAAGCTTGCCAAAAAAAAATCCATCCCATTTTTAATCATAACAATGCTATAGAGGACGCTCCCGTTAACCTTGTCACATCACTGAAATATTGTAATATTCAAACTATATTCGTGTAGGATTACAGCAATGATTGTAGAACCTATTTTCAAGTGGATTCTTATCACCACAGAAAGAAATGGCTTTCACCAGTTCAATAAGAACTGTCTGATATTAGGACCAAAGTTGTGAGATCCAAAATTTATATCAGGAAACAAGAATTCAACTATCCATCACATTAAGAATAACACGAAATGACTGAAATTAATTTTCATAATCAACGAAACCAGTGAATTTAAAGAAAGTGGTCAATTGTGACTAATCTTATATTTAAATTAAAATACATAGAAATATAGAAAATAGGTGCAGGAGGCCATTCGGCCCTTCAATCCAGCACCGTCATTCATTGTATTCATTGTGATCATCCACAATCAGTAACCCATGCCTGATGTCCCCTGATTTCACTAGCCCCTAGAGCTCTATCTAACTATCTCTTAAATCCATCCAGTGATTTGGCCTCCACTGCCCTCCGTGGCAGAGAATTCCACAAATTCACAACTCTCTGGGTGAAAAAGTTCCTTCTCACCTCAGTTTTATATGGCCCTTTATTCTAAGACTGTGGCCCCTGGTTGTGAACTCCCCCAACATTGGGACCATTTTTCCTGCATCTAGCTTGACCAGTCCTTTTATAATTTTATATGTCTCTAAGATCCCCTCTCATCCTTCCAAACTCCAGTGAATACAAGCCTAGTCTTTTCAATCTTTCCTCATACGACAGTCCCGCCATCCCAGGGATCAATCTCGGTATTTCGAACTGGAATATTTCCTTGGCAAAAGGGAAAAATACCCGAGAGAATTTATAAGTTTGGTCAGAACAAAGTAAGGTAGCCTTTGGCCTTCATAATGAGAGGATTTCAGTATAGAAGTAAAGAGGTTCATTTGCAGTTGTAAGACCACATCTGGAGTAGTGTACAGTTTTGGTATCCTAATTTGAGGAAGGACATCCTTGTAATTGAGGCAGTGCAGTGTAGGTTCACGGGATTGATCCCTGGGATGGCGGGACTGTCATAGGAGGAAAGATTGAAAAGCTAGGCTTGTATTCACTGGAGTTTAGAAGGAGGAGAGGGGATCTTATAGAGACATATAAAATTAAAAAAGGACTGGGCAAGCTAGATGCAGGAGAGATGTTCCCAATGTTGGGGGGAGTCCAGAACCAGGGGCCATTTTTTTTAGAAACAGTCTAAGAATAATGGGGAGGCCATTTAAAACTGAGGTGAGAAGGAACCTTTTCACTCAGAGTTGGGAATTTGTGGAATTCTCTGCCACAGCGGGCAGTGGAGGCCAAATCACTGGATGAATTTAAGAGAGAGATAGAGCTCTGGGGGCTAGTGGAATCAAGGGATATGGGGAGAAGTTGGGCACAGGTTACTGATTGTGGATGATCAGCCATGATCACAATGAATGGCAGTGTAGGCTCGAAGGGCCGAAAGGCCTCCTCCTGCACCTATTTTTTATGTTTCTATGTTTGTATAGCTAATTGTCTGAGAATGTAGGATATATATCTTCAACAAAAAGATGCTTCGTTTTAGAAAGAAGGTGTTAGAGGTCAGATATCTGTGCCTTTTTGCCAAAGTCCACACTTAATTTCCGCATAACCTCAGCATGTTTAAGTCCTTCATTTTCCTTCTTGGTTGAACTATAGTTTTCTTTCACAAACTTAGCAAATGGTGCTAGCTCCCTTTTTGCAGGAGTGGTGTACTTAGAGTTAGATAATAGCTCCATGGAGCCTTTGCATATGCCACAAACAAAACGCTGTGTGTCCAGTGACTTGGAGTGTCGGCCAATCCTGTAAAGAAATTACAAGCATGATTACATGGCACAAGTAGCAGAGCTTCTCAATTGCAGCACTCTCTTTAATCGTAGATTCATAGAGCTATGCAGCAGACAGGGACCCTATGTCCCACCATGTGCATGCCAAGCTTTTTGTCCATCCACACCAATCCATTTGCCTGCATTAGATGCATGTTCCTCATTCCCTTACATGTTTAAATGTCTTTTAAACGATCTAATGACTCCACTACCACATATATATATATAGCAGCGAATTCCAGATATCAACCACTTATAAAAAGAAAACTTTTCTATCAAATCCCCTATAAAATTCCTATCTCTCACGGGTGGGTTTAAACTAGAATGGCAGAGGTGCAGGGCCAATGCAAGACTGAGGTGGGTGAGAAGCTGGATGTCGGTAAAGAAGGTGAAAGAAAATTCAATGGATAGTAGTGTGGCAGCTAGGAGGTTGGATGTCAATACAGAAGCAAAAATGTTCACAAAGACTCACATGTTTTTGCATCTGCTGCACTGGTAGGTGTATTTGTAATTGATCTGATAAGTGTGACACCGTTGCACCATAGGTAATTCAGGATGGATCAATTCAGATTTGTGTGCATAATGCTTCCAGATTGTTCCATGCCCATCACGAATATTATTGATAAGCCAGGTAGCAGCGTG
Organism: Rhinoraja longicauda; assembly: GCF_053455715.1. Lineage (NCBI taxonomy): Eukaryota > Metazoa > Chordata > Chondrichthyes > Rajiformes > Arhynchobatidae > Rhinoraja > Rhinoraja longicauda. The sequence goes on along the minus strand of NC_135967.1, from coordinate 33,746,060 downwards.
GCACAGTTCATGAATCAGCGTGTCCCTTAAACGTTCTGCAAAACAATGAAATTCGTTTTTCTGATGAATAATAATAGTTATTTTAAATATTTATTCAATTTTTACTAATCCTTATGTTCAGAAGCTCCAGAACATAAAACAGCGCAGTACAAGTTAAACCAACCCCCTCTTCCATGTGATCCATATCCCTCCCCTTTTTGAATATTCATGCACCTATCTAAAAGCCTCTTAAACACCTCTACCACATCGGCATTTACCATCACTCCTGGCAGGGCATTCCAGGCACCCAAAAACTGAAAAATTTGCCCCACACATAGTGTTGTCTGTCCCCCCCACCCACATACACACACGTCCACCTTAAAGCTATTCCCCCTAGTCTAACATTTCCTCCCTGAAAAAAAAGAGTTTCTGATATTTCTTCCCTATGCATCAATTTTCTACACTTCTATTAGGTCTCCCGCTCAGCCTCTGACACACCAGAGAAAACAACCCAAGTTTGTCCAATCTCTTCTTATAGCTAATATCCTTTTATCCAGGCAGCATCCTGGTAAACCTCTTCTGCACTCTATTGCATGTCTGTGTGGAATGCCAGCTGTTCTGCTGCAAATAAGAAAACGCTCCAAAGAGTGGTAAAAACAGCAGAGAGAATCACCGGCTGCCCACTGCCCTCTATGGAGGATATTGCCATCTCACGCCACCTCAGCAGAGCCACTAACATCATTAAAGACTCCACACACCCACGGTCACCACCTGTTTGAACTGTTGCCCACTGACAGGCGTTATAGGTCAAGCAAAACACGCACCTCCAGACTAAGAGACAGTTTCTTCCCCAAAGCAATCTGCACACTCAATATGAAAAGCTACTGATTATTACTCATGCTGCACTCTTCCATGCTGCTACCTAGCTCGCATTTTACCTTACTATCACCATTGTTTATTGATATATTGCAATATTGATTATTTATTTATCTTAAGCCCCAGTGGCAATAATAATTTTGTTGTATGCAGTGCTTTCAACGACAAATAAAGGCATTAATTCATTCCAAGCCTCCACGTCTTTCTTGGCCTGGGGTGGCCACAACTTTGTGAAATATAGAGTTGAACCCTAATTTGTACATCATTGCTATGAAGGGTCTTGTTATTAATTGTATACTTTCCCCTTACACGAGTTCCCAAATGCAACATCTCACATTTACTCTGATCGAACTCTACCTGTCATTTTGTCACTCATATTTGCAAGTGATTCATAGCCCACTGTATCCTTTGACAGTCTTCTTCACTTATTTTACCAGAGCCCCAAATACAACCTGCTTTGTGAGAGATTAGTTGTCAATGCCCATTCGGCTTTTAAGTAACCGAAAATTTACTGAGCGAGCAGGTACTTTAATCTGCAACAAACAATCTGCTGGAGCAATTCAGAGGCCCAGCACCATCATTGACAACATATTGGGTTGAGACACTGCATTAAGACTGGGAGTGGAGAGGAATGATAACCAGTATAAAGAGGAATGGCGCTGATGGTGAGGAAGCTAGATAGTAATTGGGGAACCAAGAAGTGGGGGGGGGGGGGGGGGGAAGGATGACAGGCAGATGGAGCCAGATGTGGAAGGCTAAAGAGGTGCAGTTCAGAGACAGAGGCAGGTGGGTGATCAGTGAAAGGAGGAAACCCAAACAAGAAAAAGACAAAAGAATGGGGTTGGTGGAGACAAAGATGATCATTTAATAATGGGACCAAGGGTCATTCAGAACAGGAGCACCCCAGAGCAAATTCTCCCATCTGCCATTCACCCACAGATTCAGCTTGTTCACTTGCTACCTTCAATGTTGTTGAGTACTTGCACATCATTGATGAGGACAACTGCAGGCTTGACAGTGATTACTCATGTTGATGATTGGCCTGTAAAATCAGTCTGGACTTGTTACATATGGGAGGAAAATTAGTAATGAAACCTGCACAGTTTGTCAATTTAGAATGAAGGGCAAGTCAGGTGGGAGCAGAAAATTCTGAATGACAAGAGAAATTGATGCTCTGATCAGGAGAAAGGAGGCATAGTTCAGGTATATAGGCACAAAAAGCTGGAGTAACTCAGCGGAACAGGCAGCATCTCTGGAGAGAAGGAATGGGTGATGATTTGGGTAGAGAACCTTCTTCAGATGGAAGGGTCGACTCAAAATGTCACCCATTCCTTCCCTCCAGAGATGCTGCTTGTCCCGCTGAGTTACTCCAGCTTTTTGTGTTTATCTTCGGTTTAATCTGCAGTTCTTTCCTACATAGTTCAGGTATAAGCAGCTGGGACCAAGTCTATCGCTGGTATAGGCATTGAGGAGCATACTTGAGAAAAGAAAAGTCAGGGGGACAAAAGGGACAAGATAGTTCTGGCAGATAAAATCTTTTTGGATTCTCCTTAATTTTAAGTACATTAAGTGAAACAGGGTATGCAGAGAGAATAGGACCTTTCAGAAACCAAAGTCATCATTTAAGTGTGGAGTCACAGGAGATTGATCGGCAAGGTCCTCCATAAATATTTCAACTCTGTTTTTACCACAAAGAAAAGCATAAGGACTCAAACTGGAGACAATTAATGCAGATATCTTGGAGACAACCCATATTACAATTAAAGAGCCACAGACATCTTAAGAAAGTAGATACATTTCCAACAGTGTGCTTGGATTTAAGAGAAAATTGCAAGAGCACAGGTGGACATTTACAAATCTTCATTAGTCACAAGTGAGGTGCTGTAAGACTGGAGTGCCTGTAGTAGGCAAGTTTAGGATTCTGAGGGATGCAATATACATGCATTTGGATAAAGAGGGGTTGATTAGGGATAGTCAGCATGGTCTTATATGTGGGAGATCAGGTCTTTTGAGTATGATTAAGTTTTTTGAAGAGGTAGTCAAGAATGAGGGCAGGATTGTAGACATAATCTATATGGACCTCAGTAAGACCTTCGATATCATTCTTCAGGGTATGTTGCTTTGATATCATTCTGCATGGTAGGTTAGATCACATGGGATCCAGGGTGAGCTAACTAACTGGATACAGAATTGGCTTCAGGTAGGAAGCAGAGGATGGTGGTGGAAAGGTTGGTTATCGGATTTAGGCTTTAGGATTAGTGGTGTGCCTCAAGGATTGGTGCTGGGCCTATTGTTGTTTGTCATCAATGATAACAATCTGGATGAGAATGTACAAGGCATAAATAACAAGTTTACAGATGACACTCAAGTACTTGCATATTGTCAAGGTCCATCAAGTAAAACTGTACAAGAAAGCAATCCAGATCAAATGGGGAAATAAGGAAATTTGATATGAATGCTGTTGTCAGTAAGAACGAAAGTAAAAAGGTAAACCCAATGAAACCTAAAAAATGCACAGAAAGACATTAGAAAGGGATTGGTTTACTGACTGCTAATGACGTAGATCTGTCAATGGAGTTTTAAAACTTATAAATAGGTTTAGATAATTTCAGAAAAATGAGCAGTTCCTCAGACTCAAATTCATTGTCCAATAAACACTTTCCAGATGATTTGTATTTAACATCAATCACAATAGATACTTTGTGTGCATCAAATTAGATTCTAACCAAAAGATCTTGCAAAGGCATGTAAACTAAATCAAAAGGGCACATTTTTCCAATTATATAATGTTTTCTTCTTACCAGCCGAATCGCACACCTTCTCTGATAATTCAATTCTAGCATACCGAAGCAAACTTTCATCCTTTTTCAGTCCGGTAATGCAATATCCAGCCGTTTTTGTCATTTTTTTATTCCACTTGATTTCCAGCTTCTCTGGAAGCTGCAAATTATACAACAGAAACCCAATCACATTTGAATCTGCAGTATCTCTTTGGATGGATAGCCAATAATTGATTAATAGTTTTACCTTCTGTTGAAAGATAGTTTTATTGTATAAATTATAGAGCTCCTGTGTTAATTGTTCCCGATTTTGTTTGAAATTCTTCACATATTTTGATGAACTCAAAATCAGGTCCTGAAGGAAACAGCCAGGTACTTTGCATCTAATTAGAGGAAAATGGACACTTTAAGGAACATAACCAGAGAGGGGCAAAACAGTGCCAGAAATGTGTTCTAAAAACTGTCCTTCGATTAGACAGAAAATACCACAACAAAAAATATTTGACAATTTTTAATCTGGAGATAAATCAATAATAATTATTGCATTTCACCAGAATATATACTAAAAGCAAAAAAAAACAACTATTTATTATGGAGCTTTTCACAATCTGGGACTATCGAACATCAACAGCCTTTTGGCTCTTGATCTACAATCCCAAAGATTAGTTACAGACTTGACAGTAACTGCAAAAAGGGTATACATCTGTTGCAGCATCTTCAGCTGTCTGGTTTAAGAGTTCATGTATATATCCCACAGTCTTCAAAAATATTTGCAAATGTTCACTTCAAAATACTAGTGCATCTCTCAATATTACCTCTGAAAATACTCTAGAACCAAAAGATAGCGGTTTCATATTAATACCCTAGATTGGGAGAGCAAGATAAGAAAGAAGCATTCAAAATGAATATTAATAGAGGGAGGGAAAATGAATGCATGGTGACAGATGTGAAATTGAGATATTTTTTAAAAACTGCAGATAAACAGGGAAAATGCTGCACAATGCGAAAAAAATCAAATAGTGCGTTCTTAGAAAAAGTATCCAAAATCAAAAGCACAAAAAGGAACAGGTGAGGCACAAGACAGAACCTCCCACGAGCAAAGTAGGAAAGAAATGATTAGAGCTAGGCAGGAATACAAAAAATCTAGAAAGTTTAGGAGAAAACCTTGGAGCTCGAAACAAATGAGAAATAAGAATGTGTTAGAAATCATTTGAAAGTCTACAGATTCAAATCATATGGGTGGCAGCTTAGTATAAACATGAGTAAATTAACCAAATTAGGAATCAAAGCTGGATGGCAAGCCAATAGAATGGGTTGCACATGTAAGGGATAGAGGTATTAGGAAGGAGTAGAGATTCTTAGTGGAAGGGGAAAGGATAAAAGAGCAAATATTCAAGTGAGTATAAGGACAGGAAGCAAATGGCACAGGAAAAATGAAATATATAAAGCATCTCACTTTGCTCAATGCCGTACCACGATGTCCAATCAACTTCCCAGATAGAGAGATAAAGAATAACATAGGAAGGACAGAAAGCAATAAAGGAAATAATTAGAGCAAAATTTATCTAGTTACTTACAGTCGTTGGGATTGGGACTCAGAATAACTTGAAGTGTTAAAGGCTGGTAATTGTTTTACTGATGTAGAATCAGATAGTATATCTTTCTTTGGTTTAGTTGGTTGGATAAAGACTGGAACAAAACACTCATCTTCTGGTAAATGCTTGATTCCTTGAATTTTACTTTTTGTTTTTTGCTTCACTGGCTCTAAACAAAAGTATATAACAATGAATATGAATGACACACACAAAATAAACAATTTCTACCCATTAAATTCAGATCTTTTGCAGCTCTTAGAATATAAACTTATTTCTCAGCATTTTTCCAACATACCAGTATATAGGCTATGACAGGATCCATCAGATTCACTCATGTCCTTTCAAGGAGAAAATCTGCCATTATTACCTAATCCTACCTATACATGGCCCAAGTCCCAATACTGAAATTATCTATCATGGCATTACTGCCTTTTTCATACACATAAATAATAATTGCAGATGGACCACATGGCATTATCCTAAACACCGAATTCAGACAACAAAGTCACTTATCACCCAGTTGAATTGAAAAGTCCTTTTCAAGTACATGGGATAGGGATCTAATCTGAGAGAACTGTCCACAGATTAGACAGCCTGACAAAGTTATACTCACAGAATTATTGCTTAGAGTAAAACCTCTCCACCCCACTGCCACCAATTATGTCCTACCCATCAATAGGACAGACTTAGAGTAACCACAGTGATTTACAAGTGGGATGTCTTCAAAAATCAACTACCGACCCCATGAAGGGTCATGGAACTAGGTCAAACATAAGTAAAAAACATTCTTTGGATTATCGCCTTCTGTCCTTTCTCAGCTGGCAAATCAGAGCTCCTCTGTTCTAGATCAAAGCTTGGAAGAAGCACTGAGGAGCATTGTAGAAAAAATGCAAAAGCTGTGACCTTCCCAGGCAACAGCAATGGTGCCCGAGGATTGGTGTAGTGCTAAATTGCATTGATTATTTGAAAAGGGAGGATAAATTAATGAAAGGGCAGTTAGTAAAACTTCAGTGGCAGGTACAAATCAAAATCATACAGTATAAACTTTTAAGGTAATGAACAAGTGGGACTAAAGTGGCATTAATCTATGAACATTGAAATTAATTTAGACCACAATCATAAAGGTATGGATATAGAGATGGAATTCAGAGAACAGACAAGCTGTGAAAAAGTTCTGAAGGATACCAAATTCCATAAGTTAAAAGGCAGTTACCACAAGCAGTACATTAAAGCAGATCAGGCTCAAAACACATAAAAGACGACTTTGATATACAATAACACCAGCAGAGGATACACTTTACTCCAATGTTGACTGCCCTGAACAAGATATTATGTAATGTTACACATCAGAGGCAGTAGAGTGTTCTCAGAAAAGTGCATACAAGTTTTCACAAAGTATTGCTGCAGTCTGGATATTTATTGATATACTAGAACAAGTTGGGCCCATTCCTCTTAGAGGGGGGGGGCAGGGAAGGGGAGAGAGTGTGAGTGAGTGAGCCCTGAACCCAAAGCCTCTCCTGTATTGGTGTAGGAGCCCCCACACTGAAGCCCCCACTCAAACCCCCTTATTCCCCCCCCCGTCCTCCCCCCACTGACCCACTCCATCCCCCCTACCCCACCCCCACTTGCACCTCCCCTGCCCCAACCCCATTCCCAGCAGCCCTGCCTCCACCCCCTTCCCACACCTATTCCCCCTCCCCCTCACCTCCCCCCACCCCCACTCTCCCGGCCCGCACCCCAATCTACCCTCCTCCCCACCCCCACTCTTCCGGCCCGCACCCCAATCTAATCTCCCCCCCACCCCCTTCCTCTTCCCCAACCTCTCCTGCCCCACCCCCTCCCCTCCACTCTCCCCTCTTCCCCATCGCCACTGTCCCCCTTCCCTCCCACCCCACTCTCTCTTCCCCCCACCACTACCCCCCTCCCCGCCCCCACCGGCACAAATATATGGGGGAACAAACAAATGGAACAAACAAGATGAGAATTCTCGTGATATATATAGATTGGTAGCTGGTGGCCAGCTGGTAAATAACTGAAATAAATGAGACCACTCACCAGTAACAGCCATTCTTTTTCCTTTCAAATTACGTGAAGTTGCAGCTGGTGTTCTTTGGGAGATACTCTTTACCCTATTGATTAGAGACTCAAATTCATCACTTGATGTATCAGATGTATTTGAGATATTATTCAATACCTTGGAATGCACAGAATAGGATAACGAATTATCGTCTAATCGTCGAGGCTCTCTGTCACAAGCGTGAGGATTAGACTGCTCAGATTCTTTTCTCCATTTGTCCACAGTCAGACTTCTCTGTTTAGTTTCAATAACAAAATCAGTTACACTGTTGTTCGACACTGGCGACATTGATCTTGTTACAGAGGATGTACTGTACACTTGCTCCATGGTAGATTCATTTGCTGACTCAAGGCTTTGCCTTGTTGGTTCATGTAGTTCTAGCAGAAAAGTGAAAATATTAAAATGAAATAAAATACAATTTCTAAGTAATAAGCAAATGCAAACTTTTGTTTCAAATACTACACTTTTCCATAATACGTTGTTGAACTACTACTCAGTAACTTCGGAACAAATGAACCTAAAACAAAACCCAAATATTTTTTTAAAGATATAGTGATGAGGCACTTGTCAGAAACTTGCCAATCCTGCCCTTTCCTCTACTAACTACCTTTTTCCAACAGGAAAGTAATCTACTTTCCACAGACATTAGGGATCAAAATATAAACTCTTGCTCATATACTTCTTTGCAGTCAATTACCTAATCAGTCATCCCTCAGTACTATACAGATAGAGTAATAATAAGCACTACTAAATTAGTTTTCAATATATAAAAATAGAGTCACATGCAGATCCAACATCAGCTTTCATCAAATGAATCTTCAATATTCAAATTAGGTTAGAAAAATTGGAATGAAGAATTAAGTACGGGAAGTTTCTATATAGCTGTATGGGGGATAGGAAGAGCTGCATTTGTTACATGGATAAAGGGAAAAATTAGGTGGCAAAGTAGCATAGCGAGTAGAGCTGCTGCCTCACAGTGCAGAGTTTGCACATTCTCTCAGTGACCCTGGATTTTCACCAGGTTGTCCAGTTTCGTCCCACATTTCATAGACATACCAGATTAACTGCCATTCTAAATTATCCCCAGTGTAAATGTGAGCGATGAAATTAGGGAGAAGAGTTGATGAGAAGATGGTGAGAACAAGCAAAATGGAAATAAAATAGGTTTAATGCGTGGCTGATGGTTGGTGCAGATTTGGTGGGCCAAAGGGCCTGCTTCCATGTGACATCTCTCTCTCAACATAAATATATTAAAAAATTATAGCAGAAACATATAGCCTTCCCATTGCTTTCCTTAACAAACTAATGTTTCCAGATCGGAGAATTAATCTTAAATCGTCAATTTTAACATCAAAAAATGTTACAACAAAAAGATGGTCCATTAATCTTGATGGGACATACCAGTATCAGCACTGTGCTCAGGTTCCACAATCTCTTTTATATCCACTTCATCTAGAGATGAGTCACTTGCAATAAAGTCTTTAAGGCTGTGTAGAAAATTGTATTACAACATCGAAATTAAAGAATATGAAATATAGTACCTAAACCTAATTATTCATCAGATAACATCTGGCACTGAACTGAAGAGATCGCAACTGAAAAAAAAAATCTCCGTTTTTGATTTCCACCCTTCTGATCTTCCTGCCTGCTTTCCACAGACATTAGGGATCAAAATATAAATTCTTGCTCATATACTTTACAGAAAGGTGTTGCATTTTGCCCACAAGGGCAGGGCTTACACAGTAAATGGTAGGCATCTGGGTAGCGTAGAGCAGAGGGATCTAGGAACACAGGTGCTTGGTTCCTTGCATTAAATAAAAGCCTATTTAATGCTTTTATTGTTGAACTGTGGGTGACTGAATTTCGTCCAATTTGGATGACAAATAAAGCTATCTTGAATCTCTCTTGAATCTTGAAGGTCAAGTCGCAGGTAGATGAGGTGGTCAAAAACGCTTTTGGCAATTTGGCTTTCATCAGTCAGAGTATTGAGTATAGAAGTTGAGAGGTCATGTTGCAGTTGTATAAGACGTCGGTGAGACTGCATTTAGAATAGTGTGTTCAGTTCTGGGCACCATGTTATAGGACAGACATTGTCAAGCTTGAAAGGGTTCAGAAAAGATTTACAAGGATGTTTCCAAGACTAGAAGGTGTAAGCTATAAGGAGAGGTTAAGTAGGCTTGGTCTCTATTCCTTGGAGCACAGGAGGATGAGGGGAGATCTTATAGACGAATACAAAATCATGAGAGGAATAGATCGGGTAGATGCACAGAGTCTTTTGCCCGGAGTATGGGAATCGAAGACCAGAGGACATAGGTTCAAGGTGAAAGGGGAAAGATTTAATGGGAATCTGAGGGGTAACTTTTTCACACACAGGGTGGTGGGTGTATGGAACAAGCTGCCAGAGGAGGTAGTTAAGGCTGGGACTATCCCATTGTTTAAGAAACAGTTAGACAGGTACATGGATAGGGCAGGTTTGGAGGGATATGGACCAAGCGCAGGCGAGTGGGACTAATGTAGCTGGGACATTGTTGCCCAGTGTGGGCGCATTGGGCCGAAGGGCCCGTTTCCACACTATATCACTCCATGACTAAAATAGACAAAATTCCCACCCATTTAACTTCATAATTAAAGTTTCTCACCATTGTAATCCTTAAATTTGCTTGTTTAAACTTCAGGATATAATAATTGAAATTTGAATGCAAAGGACATGCAATTTCTGCATAAAACGACAACATTCTGAAAAAATAGAAAGCTGGTATACTGTATACATGCAGATTACTGCAATGTGTTGGGGATATTAAATATTAAACTATTTCAAGCAATCAAAATGTAACTGGAGATTATAATTGTTAGAAAGGGGAGGAAAAAATAAACTGATATAGATATGAAATTTAATGGAGTGAATAACATCTGCTTTAAATATTACATCATTCAATAATACCACCCCTTCCTCAAAATTCAGCCAAATTGATCAATAATTTCATGAAACCTTATCAAAAATCAGCTGCTTTAGTGCTGGAAAGCAAATTAAAACAGGAAATGCTAACCAGGAACCTGAAAGTCAGAAAATATGTTTAAAATTCATGTGCGTTTATCGTGTACCATACTATCTCATCACCTTTCTTAAAACCGTCTCACTTGTCTGACATCCAGTACCAGATCATCAGGGACTTCCTCTGAAAATCAGAAGACTGAAGCCATTGGCTTTGGTCTCCCTCTCTTGCAAGTTTCTGAGAATAAACAGGATCATGCGCACATGTAGAAAAGAACTGCAAATGCAGGTTTAAATCGAAGGTAGACACAAAATGCTGGAGTAACTCAGCAGGACAGGCAACATCTCCGGAGAGGAATGAGTGACGTTTCGTGTCGAGACCCTCTTCAGTCTGAAGAAGGGTCTCAACCCGAAACATCACCCACTCCTTCTCTCCGGAGATGCTGCCTGTCCCGCTGAGTTACTCCAGCACTTTTGTGGCTACCTAGGATCATGCACACCTTTAGTGGCATATCTAAATTAAAGGATAGCTTTATATCATTCAGCCACACCAACACTGCTCTATGGCCACCTGTGTGACACTGTCAACTATCTCCCTGACTCAGTGAATTTGCAGATGAAACATTCCTGTGGAATTAATTTAAATCAAATAGAAAATGTATTGAGAACATAAATATAATATTTACCAAAGAAAACATTCACCATTGCTAAAACTTTTGGATAGAACATTAAGCATTGACCATATATTGGGATAAAATTGGAATATGGAGTACACCCATTTTAACTGCATACAGTTCTATTGCAGGAGAAATAAATGATCTTTCTGTCAAATATGACTTTCTCTAGTCTTTGCTGGATATTCTATTATTTATGGTGATCTGGAATCTGTTTTCAACTTTCAGGAACTTACCTGTCATCATTGTTTGAAATTCTGTATTTTTGTGTACTTGAACATGATTTCTTCATCAGGGTTACAACTGATAGAAAGAGATTGTTGGTTAACAAAATACACATAGATTTCTTCCTATCGATTTGAATCACATTGAATATTCTGGTATTATAGAAAATCTTTACCTGCAGTTATAACAGATATATCCAAGGATAGCATAAAACAACATAATCCAATGATTAACCTTAGAAGATTTAATACTTAATAACCAATCTTCATGCAGACTTCCGCAGCAACATTTACAGTTCATAAAAAATACATCAATACAATATTGTTTTAGTTCATATTCTGCACCCTAAATGTCTTACAACTTTGATGTAAATGTAGATGGGTAGGTTAGTAGTTCGGGAGTTGGAACAGTGAGGACTGTCAAAGCGTACAGCAGGATATAGTTCAGCAGCAGAAATGGGTGGAGAAAAGGCAGATGGAGTTTAATCCAAGACATTGTGAAGTCAAATGCAAAGGGCAAAAATATACAATTAATGGCAAGGCCCTTAACAGCGTTGATGTTCAGAGGGATCATAGAGAAGTCCATAGCTCGCCAAGAATGGCAACACAATTAGATAGAGTGGTAAGAGGGATATGGTATGCTTGACTTCATCTGTTGGGGTGTTGAGTACAAAAATCAGGACTTTGGGTAGGCCGCTTTTAGAGCATTGTATGCAATTCTGGTTGCCCCATTACAGGAAAGATGCGGAGGCTTTGGAGAGGGTACTGAAGAGATTTACCAGAACACTGTCTGTATTGGAGGAACTTAGCTACAAGCAGAGGTTGTACAAACGGATTGTTTTCTCAAGAACATCAGAGGTCAGGGTATATAACTATATAAAATCATAAGAGGCATAGATAGGGTAAATAGTCAGAACCTTTTTCCTCGGGGTACAAATGTCAATGACTAGAGGGCACAGCTTTAAGTGGGGGGGGGGAGAAATAAAATTTAAATGAGATATGCAGGGCAATTTTTTTTACATACAGAGAGTGAGGGGGGCCTCTTAACATGCTGCCAGGGGTAATGGCAGAGGTAGATGCAATAGTAACATTTAAGAAGCTTTTAGATAGGCAAATGGACATGCAGAGAATGGAGGAATATGGATCACATAGAGAAAGAGATTCGTTTTACTAGGCATCTTGTTTGGCACAGACATTGTGGACCGATGGGGCTGTTCCTGTCCAGCCCTATTTATGTTCTATGTTCTGCTGAACCTAATTAAATCAGTAGAAATACCCAATTCCAGTACCTTAAATCTTTCCTCATAGCTATATAGTATCAACCTTCTGAGGCTCAATTTCTATTCCCTGCTATTTTTCTTGTATGCATGATCGTTAAGCCAACTCACAATGGCCAACATATCCCGCGGTTGGTCCATATCCTTCCAAACCTGTCCTATCCATATACCCGTGTAGGAAGCAACTTTAGATGCTAACTTAAACCGAAGATAGACACAAAATGCTGGAGTAACTCAGTGGGACAGGCAGCATATCTGGATAGAGGGAATGGGTGACGTTTTGGGTCGAGACCCTTCTTCGGATTTCTAACCACGTACCTGTCAGTATTGCAGATGCAGTTTAAGGATTATTTTGCATAAACTATAAACCCTTCTAGTTAATCTCATATTTTTCTAAACCAGCATGTTACTAGACTTTCTTAATTTCATTAAAATGATGCAAAAGACAATGCCTTGGAATCTCTTTCTTGCTCAACTACATTTTTGTGGCTAGGATTAAGATACTGCTCAAGCATACCCTGGTGTGTTATTTAAAAGACTCAATTTTCATTGCTGCCTTTGAAGAGGAAAAGTTAATATATCTAAGATACCACTCACATTTTTCAAAATCATCATCTCCACTGGAATCAGAAGAGACTACAGGAGCATTGACAAATCTGATGATAAAAAAAAAGTAAACAAATGTCATTCTCGTGTCCCCGGAATAGAATTTATTGAATCCTCTCAAGCCCATTGGTCTTTTACATCCAAAAGGAAAGCTTAAATTTCTTAAATATATCTGCCATCTTAATAAAGAAGCTCTGTATCCTCTCCATGAGCATATCAAGGTAGACCAATTATTTGAAATTACCAGAGGAAACTGCCGAAACCTGCATCATGTCTGTAAAACCAATGAAACTAAAATAAGTAGTTTTTCAGATAATCAGCATTTCCTGCACTTATTTCTAGCATATTTGGATACATTCTGAAAATGAACCTGCTTCTTCTATGTCCATCTCCTTCAGGCCAATTTTTGTTTAACAGTTGTCCCTCTTTTGCCTTGCACTAAGCCTTTTTATGCTTTTGATCTCTCCTTTCTACCTCTTTCCAACCCCCATTGTGTCTCTTCCCAATCCCACCCAAATTTCACTATCTTAAAACCCGTTTACTTGTACCCTTTCCCAATTTCTATATCCTCAAAAGCTGCCTGGTCTGTTCAGTACTTCCAGCTCTGTATTTCAGATTCCAGTATTTGTAACATTTATCTTTGTGCTTTATTAAAGCAGATCCTCTTACATACATTCTCACCTTTTATTATGGATTCTTGAAGCTCCTCTTGATTTGAAGTCTGAATTTAATGTCTTCTCATGGGTCAAAGCTGAGAGAAATCATACCAGAGTAAGCAGTTTCCAGAATTTCTCAGTAAGAAAACTGCATTGGGTAGTTACATCTATTAAATTAATCCAAACATTTGCCTTATAATATGTCATGCACCTTCCTTAGTCAGTCCTTTGCACAGATTCAAAACATTATGGGAATTAATTTACAAATCCATTAATGGGATTGAATGGATAGGGGAAAAAGAGGAAAGGGTAGTAAAGTAATAATTGGTTGAGAATTATGGTCCTATGGGCTTTACATTTAATATATAATTTATTCCACTTAAAAGGGTGCCTGTTTAGCTTGACAATTAAAACCTTTGTCACACAAATGCACTGTCTTTAAACTCAGACAACAGCATTTAAATATTTCTGTACACCAAAGGTATCTCACAATGGAGAGACCAATGCCTTGTGTGTACAGTGAGACAGATATATCTGTCAGAGATTTAGATATTTAAGAACTCCATCCACATGTGATTTCACCATTCATCTCCCATGGCTCTGTATCCACAAACATGATAAAGTGTAGGCAGAAGGAAGAATACAGCCAGTGGATTAATTGAATTAGGCTGCACAAACAAAGTCAGTGATTAATATTTTGCAAATACCCACAGCCACAATTGCCCACATAAAATTGCAGGACAATTGCACCCTTCTAGAAAAGTAATACTAACGGCATGTTCAAGATTTTAAATATTACACATTCTTTTGGGTTTTTCATCTATATGGCACATTAAAGTCCAGCAAAAAAAAAGCACTAAGCCGCACGATTAAGCTTACAAATCTCAAAAATTTCATCACTGGAGTCTGAGGCAACTTCACTTCCTCTGTGGATTTGTAGCTTTCCAGCCCTGTTCTTAGCCGCATTACATTTGCCACGTTCTTTTTGCACATCATCCAGAGAAACCTTTGAGCTTGAATCAGCCTCATCCTCCGAGCTAGAGAGTATCAGCTTGCACACACATGAATCATTGGTACTTGGGCTCTCCCCAGTTTCTGATGGTAGATTTACTGCCACATCTTCACAATAATCGCACTGCTTCTTGGATTTTTCGATTTTTTGTTGAACCTGTGGAAGCAAAACAGTAGAGTCTCAAAGATTCTGTAACAAAATCATATGTTAAATACTACACTACACAGACCCATTTCGAGTTCGCTCCCTCCTAAATTTAATTTACATTTTCAACTAAATGGTAGTTTCTGAAAGTAGACCAAAGGGAAACCTGTATCCAACTGAGCTATGTAAAAAGCTTATAATTATGAAGTGCTTTTAAACTCAAAAATGAATTTCGAAAGAAAATAATGGAAACCACACATCAGTCTGCAAAAGATTAGATCAACTCAATTTTTCCACGTCTTCAAAGGAATGCAAGTAAACCAAGAAAAAGGAACAAACTTGGGCCCAGTTTTTGCTTAATTACTTTTAGTGAATGGCTAGGGATATAAAGAACTTTATATAAAAACTGAACTTCACACCTTTGTCAGTACTGCAAAGGCACAAAATTTCCAGCATATAATGACAGTGACAGAATTGAAGAAATATTACCACTAGAGATTAGATCATTCATTTGATAATTCAAGTTTACTTTCAGTCTGAATAACACACGTAATACTGGATGAGCACATCAGATTTATTCCACAGTGGGGTTCTTCCCGTGAGGATCTCCAGACACAATACTAGTGTCTGAAAAGATCTCAACTGAGGAGAGGGGAAGAACAACTTTTCCACGATTGTTTACTTTTTTATACAGAAAAGAGGTGTGACAAAAATAAATCAATGACCAATTACAATTCTAATACAATTCGCATGGTTACAGAGAAAACAAAACCATTAATACAGGTCACATGCTCAGAAACCAAACCATTAATATAAGTCACATGCTTTCGGGGAAACGCATCAATCTACCTAGAGTGGATTCAAAACTTTTCCTACTTTCACACGCACCCATATAAGGAGTTGTTATTGAGAAAGAAACTTTCTTTATCTCTTATATACGAGCAATCTCGCAGCTGCACGACCTTGCTCTACTGTTTCAGTACACAGGCTCACACTGTCAGACAGGGGAGTCATTTAAGAACAAAGAACCCCTATACTCCTCGGTCTACTCCCTATCACTCCTAAAGGGACAAACACATTCCATTCCCAATGATAACATTTCTGCCACAAGCATCCATCTTACTGCTTTCTACTGAAAATAAGCATCCATTTTATATTAGCTAAAACAACAACAAAAGAAACCATCTTCAACCATCTACAACAAAATATCAATATCTCTAATTAACTATATCAGCTAATAGCATAGATTCTCACATTCACCTGTTTGTTACACCTGGACTAATGTGATAATAAAATCTACCAGATCAGAGTTTACATATTCTTTTTAATCAAAGGAGATTCACGGATAGCTATCATCAGCAATCTAACCTGGTCCCTTCACCACACTGATACGGTTGATCAAGATAGTGCATCAGCATGTTTCCTTTACGAGGTGTCTCATTCAGCATGTCGACTAGGATCCTTTCAAACGTCTGAAGATGCACTTTAAAAAAGTATTCAGATGGGTGCATCTCGTGCTGGTTGTATGGCAAATGCTCTGCTCTTGACTTCCTGATCTGCAGTGTGGTGAATGCAGCCCTGACAGGCTGGTCACTTCTTGCAGCCAGACCATCCTCATGCGTGTTGCATCAGAAAGGCTGGAAGTATCCTCAATGATGCCCATAACCCTGGTCATTCCCTTTTTTATTTTCTGTCGTCGAGGAGAAGAAACGAGCTCAAAAGCCCAGACATCCATACTTGCAGCTTCTTATCCATTGTTATCAGATTGTTGAACCAATCACCTCTTTTGTACTCCCTTACAAGATATGCTGCCACATATTCTTAACTTCACCTCATTTGGCACCTCCTCCAACCTCATCTATTGCATCCGCTGCTCTAGATGTCAACTTATTTACATCGGCGAAACCAAGCGCAGGCTCGGCGATCGCTTCGCTGAACGCCTGCGCTCGGTCCGCATTAATCAACTGATCTCCCGGTGGCCGAGCACTTCAACTCCCCCTCCCATTCCCAGTCTGACCTTTCTGTCATGGGCCTCCTCCAGTGCCAGTGAGGCCCACCGGAAATTGGAGGAACAGCACCTCATATTTCGCCTGGGCAGTTTGCAGCCCAGTGGTATGAACATTGACTTCTCCAACTTTAGATAGTTCCTCTGTCCCTCCCGTCCCCTCCTCCTTCCCAGATCTCCCTCTATCTTCCTGTCTCCACCTATATCCTTCCTTTGTCCCGCCCCCCTGACATCAGTCTGAAGAAGGGTCTCGACCCGAAACGTCACCCATTCCTTCTCTCCCGAGATGCTGCCTGACCTGCTGAGTTACTCCAGCATTTTGTGAATAAAAACCTTGGCTATTCAGTTGTTGTATTTTAGGGTTTTTTCCCCGCAATACTTCAGATTGCATTACAATCTTTGCAACATTTTGGTATTTTACATTCAAGAGTATTCAATTGCCGTATGTACCAGGAATAGAACAATGAAATTGTTGCTGCAGCTTTATTGAACACCAACATCATCGTATTGTGAAAAAATGAAAGTTCATCTACTTCAGGTGAAACAAAAATAGAAAAGCAGTTTTATCTTTGTGTTTTATTGAAGCAGATCGCCTTGCATACATTCTCGCCTGGTGAGGCCACTTGAGGAAAGTGCAGGTATATGTTTCCTTCCACAGATATTTCTGTACCCTTTAGTATCTTTGACATTGACTTTGGGGATGGGGGATTGGGTGTCTGGAGGGGGAGAGGGGTGCTTGCAGGGTGGGTGAGGAGGGAGGGGGAGGGGTTTGAGGGTGGGGGGGAGGGGTGTGAGGGTGGGTGGAAGGGTGTGAGGGTGGGGGGGAAGGGTGTGAGGGAAGGGTGTGAGGGAAGGGTGTGAGGGTGGGGGGAAGGGTGTGAGGGTGGGGGAGAAGGGTGTGAGGGTGGGGGAGAAGGGTGTGAGGGTGGGGGAGAAGGGTGTGAGGGTGGGGGTGAAGGTGGGGGGGAAGGGTGTGAGGGTGGGGGGAGGTGTGAGGGAGGGGAGGGGGGTGGGAGGGATGGAGTGGGGAGATGGAATAAGGGGGATTGAGTGGGGGAGGGTGAGGGTGCTCGACCAACACAGGAGAGGCTTTGGCTCCACGGCTTGCTCTGGCTGCAGCGCTGGCACCACGGGGCTCAAGTGAGTGGCACCCTCTCCCCTTCCTTGTCCTCCCTTTACGAGGAATGGGCCCAACGGGTCCACTTGGTCTAGTAAACATTTATTACAAGCTACCTTGATTCCGAGAAGTATGATTAATAGAGGATAAGAATTCATCAAAAGCAATGTTAGCATCAGCTTTACCTCTGTTTCAAGGTCATCCAGATCATTGTATTCGGGCCAACCAAGTTGATTTGCCAAGCGCTGGAACAAGTTGCACATCTCATCCATTCCAAGTCAATGATCAGCTGTAACATCATAGAAAATAGAGCATTGAATAGTGTAGCATAACAGGCCCTTAAGTCCAATCCTCCACATCTTTCCGATATTGCGGCAACCAGAACTGCACAGAATATTTGAAATGTAGCCAAATACTCATTGCCCGACCTATGAAATCAAGCCGTATGTTTTCTTACCCAATAGTTAAAATTAAAACTCACTAACCAGCCTATATTCACATAAGTATCACATGAAACAAAATGGAGATTATAAAATGTAAATTAACAATGACACTTTCTAAAAAACCTGGCACAGAATTGTAATGCCCTATGTAACTCACACCATAAGATGAAAAAACATTATACCACGATTAATGTCGGAAACAATAGATGCCTTAACCCGTAGTCCAAACATTTTTAGTTTTAGTTTAAAGATAGTGTAGAAACAGGCCGTTCGGCCCACCGAAATGCGTCGACCAGCAATCCCATAACACCAGCGCTATCCTACACACACAAGGGACAATTTACAGAAGGCAATTATAGTCATAGAGTGATACACTGTGGAAACAGGCCCTTCTGCTCAAATTGCCCACACCTGCCAACATATCCCACGTTTGGTCCATATCCCTCCAAACCTGTCCTATCCATGTACCTGCGTCAGAAGAAACTAGATGTCGGTTTAAACCGGATAGACACAAAAAGCCAAAGTAACTCAGCGGGACAGGCAGCATCTGATAGCTTATCTCCATACACCCCACCTTTAAATTTTTTTAATTTTATTTTTAATATCAAAAAATACTTTATTCAAGTAATAAATATTTACAAAACATCTTCTTTTCATCAACCCCATCCGATATTTCCGGAGGTTACACATTCAATACAGGTATTCATTTCCAAATTCACAGATATTTACACAGAATCCCTTATTTGGAGGGGCGTTTCCACCACACCCTGCCCCCCATGTCCAGCAGCGGAAGGACCCTAGACTGTGGTCCTCCCCCACAGCCTTGGCGTAGGCTGCACCAAGCTTTAGTGCGTCCCTCAGCACGTACTCCTGCAGTCTGCAGCGGGCCAGTCGGCAACATTCCTTAGTGGACAGCTCGCTACGCTGGGAGGTCAACAAGGATCGGGCAGACCAAAGAGCGTCTTTCACCGAGTTGATGACCTTCCAGCAGCACTCGATGTCAGTCTCTGTATGCATCCCTGGGAACAGTCCGTAGATCAGAGTCCTCTGTGACGGAGCTGTTCGGAATAAATCGTGACAGGGACCACTGCAAACCTCTCCAGACTCTCTTGGCAAATCCACACTCTGTGAAGAGGTGGGCAACCGTCTCCTCTCCATAGCAGCCGTCCCGAGGGCAGCGTGCGCTGGTAGTGAGGTTCCGGTGGTGCAGGAAGGATCTGACTGGGAGGGCTCCTCTCACCGCCAGCCAAGCCAGGTCTTGGTGCTTGTTGGTGAGTTCTGGCGATGAGGCATTTTGCCAGACAAGCTGGGCAGTGTGCTCTGGGAACCACACCACAGGATCCATGGAGTCATTCCCCTGCCAGTGCCTGCAGGACGTTCCGTGCTGACCACTGCCCAATGGACTTGTGGTCAAAGGTGTTGGTCCAGAAGAACCTTTCCACGAGCGACAGATGGTGCGGCAATGTCCAGCTGACTGGCACATTGCATGGCATCTGCGCCAGGCCCATCCTTCGCAACGCCGGGGACAGGTAGAACCTCAGCAGGTAGTGGCACTTGGTGCCCACGTGCCTTGGCTCTACGCTCCGCCTGATGCAGCCACACACGAAGGTGGCCATCAAGATGAGGGCGACATTGGGCCCGCTTTTACCCCCGTTGTCTGCCGACTTGTGCATTGTGGCTCGTCGCACCCGGTCCATCGTCGACCCCCAAATGAAGCGGAAGACGGCCCGGGTGATCCCCGTGGCGTAGGAGGGAGGGACGGGCCACACTTGCACCAAGTACAGCAGCCACGAGAGCACCTCACACCTGATGACCAGATTTTTTCCGTGAAGGAGAGGGTGTACTGCTTCCACAGCTCCAGCTTCTTCCCCACCTTGGCTATCCGCTCCAGCCAATTCTTGTCACACACCACTATTTGTGTGAAAAGGTTACCCTTCAGATTCCTACTAAATCTTTTCCCCTTCACCTTAAACCTACCTTCTCTGGCCCTCGATTCACCCAGAGGCAGTAGACACTTTTTCAGAGATCAAAAGTTGAACTGTAACACTGGGATGAAACGACAAATACTGGAAATCTAACACGAGAACAGGAAAATAGACACAAAATGCTGGAGTATCTCAGCGGGGCAGGCACATCTCTTTTAAAGAAGGAATGGGTGTCGTTTCGGTTCGAGACCCTCCTACACACGAGAACAGGAAATATTGCAAACACTCAACAAGTCAGATGTGATGATTATTTACTGAATTTTCTGTTTTACCGAGTTACTGGAGAAAAAAAATGTTTCGAGAAGAAGCCTAAAATGCCACCAGGGTCGTCACAAAATGCTGGGAGTCGCTCAGAGAGTTATAGCGGCATGTTGCATCTTATCTTCGGTGCAAACCAGCATCTGCGGTTCCTTCTTTCACATACCGCCAGGGTCCTCGGACGCTCCTTGCCGCCGCCGGTGTCCCAGTCTCAGCCGCTGCAGGTGGGACTCGCCGCGTCACGTGACTCGTCCGGTAACGGCCGCGCGTGTTTGAATTGGGGCGCCAGGGGGAAGTCGTGCGAGTGGACGACGTCACGAACACGGGGGCGGGGCATCGATGACACCACCTAGTCCCCGGCCTTTTAAACGGCGGGCGTTTGCCAGGAGGAACGTGCAACGATGGATCACAGAACAAAACCAAGCACAGGATCGTCGATCGCTTCACTTGCCTACGCGATCGCCCGGTTGCCAAACACTTTAACTCCCCCATCATCTGCCTGCTGTACCTGCATCCTTCCTTCCAGTGACTGATGCACTAGGACACCCAGATCTCGTTGAACTCCCCCTCCTCCTAACTTGACACCATTCAGATAATAATCTGCCTTTCTATTCTTACTTCCAAAGTGAATAACCTCACAGTTATCCACATTAAACTGCATCTGCCATGTATCCGCCCACTCACACAACCTGTCCAAGTCACCCTGCAGCCTTATTGCATCTTCCTCACAATTCACACTACCCCCCAGCTTAGTATCATCTGCAAATTTGCTAATGGTACTTTTAATCCCTTCATCTAAGTCATTAATGTATATCGTAAATAGCTGGGGTCCCAGCACCGAACCTTGCGGTACCCCACTGGTCACTGCCTGCCATTCCGAAAGGGACCCATTTATCCCCACTCTTTGCTTTCTGTCTGTCAACCAATTTTCTATCCATGTCAGTACCCTACCCCCAATACCATGTGCTCTAATTTTGCCCACTAATCTCCTATGTGGGACCTTGTCGAAGGCTTTCTGAAAGTCGAGGTACACCACATCCACCGACTCTCCTAGTTACATCCTCAAAAAATTCCAGTAGATTTGTCAAGCATGATTTCCCCTTCGTAAATCCATGCTGACTCGGAATGATCCTATTACTGCTATCCAAATGCTCAGCAATTTTGTCTTTTATAATTGACTCCAGCATCTTCCCCACCACTGATGTCAGACTAACTGGTCTATAATTACCCGTTTTCTCTCTCCCTCCTTTCTTAAAAAGTGGGATAACATTTGCTATCCTCCAATCCACAGGAACTGATCCTGAATCTATAGAACATTGAAAAATGATCTCCAATGCTTCCACTATTTCTAGAGCCACCTCCTTAAGTACCCTGGGATGCAGACCATCAGGCCCTGGGGATTTATCAGCCTTCAGTCCCATCAGTCTACCCAAAACCATTTCCTGCCTAATGTGGATTTCCTTCAGTTCCTCCATCACCCTAGGTTCTCCGGCCCCTAGAACATTTGGGAGATTGTGTGTATCTTCCTCAGTCTCAGCACCTGGAGTACTGTGTGCAGTTTTGGTCTCCAAATTTGAGGAAGGATATTCTTGCTATTGAGGGCGTGTAGCGTAGGTTCACTAGGTTAATTCCTGGAATGGCGGGACTGTCGTATGTTGAAAGGCTGGAGCAATTAGGCTTGTATACACTGGAATTTAGAAGGATGAGGGGGGATCTTCATATCATCATATCATATATCTACAGCCGGAAACAGGCCTTTTCGGCCCTCCAAGTCCGTGCCGCCCAGTGATCCCCGTACATTAACACTATCCTACACCCACTAGGGACAATTTTTACATTTACCCAGCCAATTAACCTACATACCTGTACATCTTTGGAGTGTGGGAGGAAACCGAAGATCTCGGAGAAAACCCACGCAGGTCACGGGGAGAACGTACAAACTCCTTACAGTGCAGCACCCGTAGTCAGGATCGAACCTGAGTCTCCGGCGCTGCATTCGCGGTAAAGCAGCAACTCTACCGCTGCGCTACCGTAACATATAAGATAATTAGGGGATTGGACACATTAGAGGCAGGAAACATGTTCCCAATGTTGGGGGAGTCCAGAACAAGGGGCCACAGTTTAAGAATAAGGGGTAGGCCATTTAGAACGGAGATGAGGAAGAACTTTTTCAGTCAGAGAGTGGTGAAGGTGTGGAATTCTCTGCCTCAGAAGGCAGTGGAGGCCAGTTCGTTGGATGCTTTCAAGAGAGAGCTGGATAGAGCTCTTAAGGATAGCGGAGTGAGGGGGTATGGGGAGAAGGCAGGAACGGGGTACTGATTGAGAGTGATCAGCCATGATCGCATTGAATGGCGGTGCTGGCTCGAAGGGCTGAATGGCCTACTCCTGCACCTATTGTCTATAAGGGTCTCGACCCGAAACGTCACCCATTCCTTCTCTCCCGAGATGCTGCCCGACCTGCTGAGTTACTCCAGCACTTTGTGAATAAATACCTTCGATTTGTACCAGCATCTGGAGTTATTTTCTTATACTTTAACTCCCCCTCCCATTTTGACCTGTCTGAAGAAGGGTCTCGACCCGAAATGTCACCCATTCCTTCTCTCCAGAGATGCAGCTTCTCCCGCCGAGTTACTCCAGCTTTTTGTGTCCATCATCGGTTTAAACCAGCATAAGCAGTTCCTTCTTACCCATACTGACCTCTCTGCCCTGTGCCTCCTCTGCCAAAAGAAGTTGAGGAACAGCTCTTCCTTCACATTTCGATTGGGTTGCTTACAATCCACTTGTATGACTATTTCTCTAACTTCGAGTAAACCTCGGTTTCCCTCTCCCCGTCCCTCCCTCGCCCTACTTCTCCGACTCGTTTTACTGTCCTGATTAATTTTACTGATTGTATGTCTCGTGGTCACCTTCCCCTCAGCAAACGATGAACCATTCTACATTTCCTTGATCTACGTTTGCTTTTATCACGTTTTCACACCTTACCCTTCCATACCTGAAGAAGGGCCCCGACCCAAAACGTCACCACTCCTTCTCTCCAGAGATACTGCCCGCCCCATTGAGTTACTCCAGCATTTTGTGTCAATCTTCAGTTTAAACCAGCATCTACAGTTCCTTCCTACACAGGTGTATGGATAGGAGAGGTTTGGAGGGATATAGACCAAACGTGGGCAGTTGGGACTAGTGTAACTGGAATATGTTGGCCGGTGTGGGCAATTTGGGCCGAAGGGCCTGTTTCCACACTGTCTCACTCTATGACTCGAATTGGCTTCTGTAAATTTTGTCTCTACTTTGTGTAGGATAGCGTTGTTACGGAATTGCTGGTCGGCGCACCTTGGTGGGCCGAAGGGCCTGTTTCTACACCGTTATCTAAATTTATCTAAAAAGTTTGGACCACGGGTTAAGGCATCTATCGTTTCCGATGTTAATAGGGGTATATTAATGCTGCCTGTCCCGCTGAGTTATCCAGCATTTTGCGTCTACGCCAGCAAGGACGAATTCAAATGTGAGTGACGGCCGGTTCAGTATCTGCCCCGAGGTTCTAAACCAAATATTGTTACTTGTTTATTATTGTCACTTAAATACGGTGAAAAAAACGTTATCAAAAAATTAACGTGTCTTATTCCAGCCAGAAAACTCGTCAACAGACTAGCTTTCACAAACTTTATTATGCTGAGCTGTCTGGCTTCGCAAGTAAATGGAGCACTGTGGTGGCGATGGAGCAGATGGTCATTCTCATCTGTCGGGCCAGTATCTTCTGACGCTGCTGCTATTCAGGAAGACCCGAGAGGGTATGGAAGCTGACGTTCAATAAACAGAATCTTCAAATCATGACAGTTGATTGATTACCAGTATTCCATTCATGGGGCTACCTGTATATCCTTGCTATTGAGGGCGTGCAGCGTAGGTTTGTTTACTAGGTTAATTCCCGGAATGGCGGGACTGTCATATGTTGAAAGACTGGAGCGACTAGGCTTGAACACACTGGAATTTAGAAAGATGAGAGGGGATCTTATCGAAACGTATAAGATTATTAAGATTATTATTCAGTCTGAAGAAGAGTCTCGACCCGAAACGTCACCCATTCCTTCTCTCCCGAGATGATGCCTGACCTGCTGAGTTACTCCAGCATTTTGTGAATAAATCGATTTGTACCAGCATCTGCAGTTATTTTCCTATACTATATATAAAGATTATTAAGGGGTTGGACACGTTAGAGGCAGGAAACATATTCCCAATGTTGGAGGAGTCCAGAACCAGGGGGCACAGTTTAAGAATAAGGGGTAGGCCATTTAGAACGGAGACGAGGAAAAACTTTTTCAGTCAGAGTTGTGAATCTCTGGAATTTTCTACCTCAGAAGGCAGTGGAGGCCAATTCTCTGAATGCATTCAAGAGAGCTAGATAGAGCTCTTAAGGATAGCGGAGTCAGGGGGTATGGGGCGAAGGCAGGAACGGGGTACTGATTGAGAATGATCAGCCATGATCACATTGAATGGCGGTGCTGGCTCGAAGGGCCTACTCCTGCACCTATTGTCTATTGTCTATTACAATGAAACCAATCCTTCAACCCAACTCATCTATGGTGACCAAACTGCCATCTAAATAATCCCATTTTACCAGATAGACACAAAAAGCTGGAGTGACTGAGCATCTCTGGAGAGAAGGAATGGGTGACGTTTTGGGTCGAGACCCTTCTTCAGACAATCTTCGGTTTAAACCAGCATCTGCAGTTCTTTCCTACACATCCCATTTGCCAGCATTTGACCATCCCTCCCTCCAAACCTTCCATATTCACATTCCCATCCTCAATCTGAAAAAAAAGTTCCAGCACAAAATGGCTTTAATCTATTTCCTGCCACAGGACTCTTCAACAATCCCCACAGTCCTACCATTCACCGTGTAGGTCCCAAAATGCAACGCCTCACATTTCTCTGTATTAAATTCCTCAGCGTACCTGCCCAACTGATCAAGATCCTGCTGTAATTATGTGGCAAGGCCATACAGTGGCAGAGCTGCTGCCGTTCAGTTTCCTCTCCCATTCTAAACCATGCAGTTTTTAAAGGTTACAGCAGTTGGGTTCTTTAAATTGCCCCTAGTGTGTAGGATGCGAAGGTGGGATGACATAGAACTATTGCAGTCAAGGGCTTTATTGTCATACTAGACCAAGTGGAGCAGTTGGGCCCAAACCTCTCCTGCATTGGTGCAGCACCCACCCCTCCCTCCCCCTCAACCTCCCTTATCCTCCTTCCCCCCCATTCCTCTCTCCCTCCACCCTCCCTCACTAGTAGATTTAAACTTTAAAATGTGAATAACTTAAAAAAATTATAACACCGATTTCAATGAAACTTCTTCCATTAGGACCAAAGGGACAACATTACCCTAAAATTGCTGCGCTATCGGGTACCGTTTTGGCTGTAGTTCAGGAACAAACGAGAATTTTAGTATATAGATATGCCATGAAACAGAACAATGAAATCTTTACTTGCAGCACCACAACAGATATGTAAACACTGTCATTAAACATTAAAAAGTTCAGTATATTCAGAAACAGTGCTAAGACAACAAGTCTCTGTTGTTCGTAGCTTGTTTGGAGGTTGCAGTGTTTAAAAGCATGATGGTTGTTGGGATGAAGTTGCTCCTGAACCTGGATGTTAGTTTGCAGACTCCTATACCTACTTCCCGATGGCAGGAGTGAAATGAAAGTGTGCCCAGGGTGGTGCGAGTTATACAGGGAACAGGCCCTTTGAAGAATTCACCCCAGCCAACTAACATGCCCCATAACCTTCCATGTACCTGACCAAATGTCTTTTAAATTGTATTATTTTATCTGCCTCAACTACTTCCTTTGCCAGCTGGTTCCATATACCCACCCTGTATAAAAAGTTGCTTCTCCGGTTTCTATTAAATCTTTATCCTCTCACCTTGAACCTACACCCTCTAGTTTTTGACTCCTCTATCCTTAAGTTGTGCAATCACCCCATCTATTCCCCTCATGAATTTATATCACTCTAAGGTCATCCATCCGCTTTCTACTCCAAGGAATAAAGTCCTGACTTCCATCAGCTCTTATCTGTATTTCACAAGTTTTGCATGGCTCTGTGTAGGAAAGAACTGCAGATGCTGGAGAGGGAATGTATGGGTTACTTAAAGTTAGAGAAATCAATATTCAAACCACTGGGTTGTAAGCTGCCCAAGCAAAATATGAGATGCTGTTCCTCCAATTTGCATTTGGCCTCACTCTAATTCCCATTCCTTTCTGTCTTCGGCCTCCTCCATTGTTAAAGTGTTTGGCAACCAGATCAGGTACATCCAGGAGGACAGAGTGAAGGTGTTCAGCAAAACGATCGCCCAGTCTACTTTTGGTCTCACAAGAGTCCACACCTTGAACGCATACAGTAATGAGGCTGGAGGTGGTGTAAGTGAACCTCTGCCTAACTTGAAAGGCCTGTCAGGGTCCTTGGACAGAGTCGAGGGAGGTGGTATAGGGACAGGTGTTGCATCTCCTGCAGTTGCTGAATTAACCGGGGCGTTATGGTGGGAACGGTCTCAATGGAAGGTGGAAAGGGGTGGACATGGGAAGACGTGATCGGAGGTGGCGAAAATGTCGGAGGAATATTTGTTGTATGCGACAGTTGATGGGGTGGAAGGTAAAGACTAGAGGGATTCTGTCCTGTTGCAACATGGGGGAGGGGGAAGCAAGAGCAGAGCTGTAGGTACCGGGGACACACTGAGGACCTCATCTATGATGGAAAAGGGGAACCCCCGTTCCCTAAAGAATGAAGATGTCCTGGTATGAAAAACCTCATCTTGGGCACAGATATGGCGTAGACGGGAGCAATTGGGAGTAGGGGATAGTCTTTGCAGGAAGAAGTAGTCTAGATAGTTGTGGGAGTTAGTGGGTTTGTAATAGACGCCAGTCAATAGTCTATTTCCTATGATGGAGATTGTAAGATCAAGGAAGGGGAGGAAGGTGTCGAAGATGGACCAAGTGAATTTGAGTGCAGGATGGAAATTTGTGGTGAAATTAATGAATTCCACGAGTTCTGCATGGGTGCAGGAGGTAGCACCGATGCAGTCGTCAATGTAATGGATCCTTCAATCCAACTCGGCTATGGTGACAAAACTGCCCATCTAAATAATCCCATATGCCAGCGTTCAACAATTAAGTTGAACAATTATACGTTCTAGAGAGAAATTGGTTAAAAAGTGATGGCAATCTTCCCATATGTCTGTAATCCTAACTGTTCTCAAAATTGTTGAACACCCAATTACCCTTGCACATCCACTGGTTTACCAAAGGTTTCCTCCAAATATTGGAAACGCTCATATTTTCATCTTTAGTCTCCATCACAAACAACTTTCCCAACCCGAGACGTCATGGCAACTGTCCACAACTGAACCTTTTCATTTGCAATCTCCATATCAAAATTAACTTTGAGATTAACTTTAGAGCAGTATTCTGATGAATGGTCCTTAATCTGAAATGGTGACTATTTTTCTTTTTATGGGCATTAGGATAGTATGATGTTATCAAATTTTACAAAACAATTTTGTAAAGTAACCAGTTATCACTTGGCTTATGTGAAGAATGGCAGAAACAATTGCTAATGACAAAGATCACATAAAACATCAAAAGAAGAAAAACAAGCCAACTAGAGAAGCATCCAGCTGCTTTATTATTGTCCAGGTACATTAGATTCTCATTCACATGTATTTACAACTTGATATTTAAACAGCCCGAAATCCAGATAATTCCAAAATTGGAAGAGAACTCTCTGGCAACAAATATGAATGAGATGCATGTTAAAATATCTGATAACCTTAAGAATAACTAAAAAAAATATCTGCCTCTGGTCTATAATATTACCCCCCTACCCAAGAAAATCAGATTTTTCAGAATATGCTCACCCGTACATGTTGCCATCTCTCTCTGCTTTAGCACAAACCATATCACCTTCTGCTTATTTTTGTTAAATTTTTAAAAATCAATCCACCAAACATTATGAACCAGACATTACCCCTCTCCCATCTATATATATGGTTGAACTTCTGTTCAATATATCTTCAGAAAGCTTTTGGATAAAGAGGGAGAGTCTAAAATTAATATTTACAATCATGGCTTCTCCCAGAAAACAATTAACCATCAAGATGAAGTGATGAGAGTCAAGTTCAAGTGACTGTTGACGCAGACCTGAGAATAAACCCTGAAAACAGTTCTGTTATACTTTTGAGCATGTAGATTGATAGCAAAAGAAAATCTTCCAAACACATTCACAAAATGTTTGCATCACTGGCTTATGTTAAAAGCATCACTACAAAATATTATTTGTGGTGAGAACTGTAGAATGTTGCTAAATCTACATAATATAAATAACAGATGAGATACTTACCTGGGGACTAAGGAGCGAATCCTTAGCCCTTCATAAATGATCCTACAAAAATCAAATGAGTCCATTCAGTGAAGCAGAAGAACAACCACTCTCCCGATCAATTGCTTTTAATTATTCCATATGGTTCCTGCACTGGGTCAGTCTTCAAAACTTCATTCCAGACCCCAGCGGCAGCTGTAGCACTGCTACTCCGCACAATTATTATACCTGCATGTCATGCAAAGAAACACACACTACAGCTTCATTAAAATTTATGGGTCAGACCAGGAAATGCATTCCATTGCATCTCGAGTTTGTGTCTGACACACAATGAAACTCATCCACTTGCATTACTTGAGCCACATAGGATAACTGGTAATCCAGCTGCAACATTTGAAGAACTGGAGCAAAGAGCGATAAAGAAATTGTCCATTTGGCACTCTTCCTTTTCACAAGGAAAGCAAATTGTTAACACAAACATTGCAACTAAAAGGTCTAACATGGCAGAGATCACAAAGGCTACCACAAAAGGAAATCTCTGGTTTATAAAAATAATTTGACAAGACAGGTATAAACATAATGCCACTTCTTTAAATTGTTAATGTAAGGCCTTAATGAACTTGTCTGACTATCAGGCTTTCTGACATTCCAAAGGAAGCCTCTGCGATTTATAAAGCAATGAGTTGCCAATATCAAAATTTTAACATCAAATCATAACTGAATTCCTGGTTAAATATTACAAATAAGTTGCATTTCCGCACATGTCCTTGGACCAATCCTGTGTTCACAGTTTAGTTCTTACAAAAAAAAGATTCTTGCAATGAACTGGCTCCAATCTTCAGTCACTCTGGGCTGGTATGAAATTATGCACTGCCAGAATTTCTCATCTTAAAAATCCAAAACGATCATCGAGAGACAAGTCTTGGAGCAAAGAGTACAGGCAAGTCGTCTTGTGTTAAGTTGCCAAGCTTGACCAATGGAACATGTTTAGGCAGGTTCATTTGTCTCCATAGCTTTAAGTGGTTTGATCATATGGTCTGGTTTGTCACCTGCAGCATAATGCTCCCACATCTGCATGTATAAACGCTCCAAATCCATGGTATATTGCTTGGTGTTGAACAACGGGCTACTCATTCTTTGTTTCCACACTTTTCCGCGGATCTTCTTCAGACTGCACAAAAATTGTCAAAATTGTAATGTTCACATTAAAGCTCTCTACATTCAAATATTAGTTAGCAAAGTTGATCAAATGTTACATCTACCTACTGCACTTGGCAGCTAAACAATCAAAGGAGTTCAAGGACCTGGAAAATCTAGTGGCAAAATGTGAGCCTTCTGTCCCCAGAGGTATTATATTGCTAGGAAATGCAAAATTTATCTTTTTAAAGTTATGAGTATTTCAACTAGATCCAACTAATGCTGCTATAGCTGAAACCTTTAATTTCCTATGTGAAATTTCCAAGTCATTTTGACTTTTTAAAATTTTTATTTAACACTAGCAGATGGTTCCAAGGTTAATGGAAGTTTGTGCATCATACTTCTGTATATACTTTGCATAATATTAAAGTATCCTTCAATGTAACATCTGTGAAATATTTTCCAATCTGTAATGCTTATATTTCCCAAAATTAATTTGGGGTTCAAATATTATTCAACCTTCAGATAAAATTAGATCATGATTTCCCGTTTCACCTCGAGTATTAGAAATGCTACTTTACAACAATAAAAAGATTAGTAACATACCTCAACAACAGTTATTTTGCAAGTTTATGAATAAAGCAAACTACAATTTGTTTCAAACATCTGGAGCAAATTTGTATTTCTTAAACCTTTCTCCCATTAAATTTGATATTTTAAAATTGATTGGCCTTTTGCATCGGACCGTAATGAAAAGAACTGATCAAAATTATATCCACAATTGGGATGCTCTATCTATTCCATTTTTCTTTCATTTGTCTCAGTCATTTTGACATTTTTAATCATTCATTGCAGAATTTATTGTTCATCCTTAATCACCCTTTTACAATTCCCAGCTCTGGTTAGGTTGTTAGTTGGAGAGATGAGGCTGAGAATTCAAGTCTTTAAGAAACTTGAGCACAAAGCTCTCAATGCTGTGTTGAGGAAATGCTAGACTGATTAGGGATAAAAATGCTCAGTACTAGAAAAACCTACAAATAAAGTACTTCTGGAGAGAAAAACAATTAATGTTTTAGAACATTAAGTTTTAACCATTTCTAGAGGTAGGTTAATAAATATTACAGAGATGCAAGGAAAGTGGGTAGGCAGGAAAGGAACCCAAAAAGTGCAAGTCTGCTCAATAGGGAGATAAAATAATTTAAGAAATGAAAGTGCAACTCCTTATCATCTATATAGGATGATAGTGTATGCATCAGTGCACAGTAAATCCTCAACAACCACAATGATTTGACAGTTTAAAATAAATGATGTTCACATATTCAAGTAACTGAACACTGACAGGAGTCATGAGTATTTTGTATAATTAAACAACCCGAAGGAGAAGCAGCAAAACCAATACCAAACTGGTGGACTAATTTGTGAACAAATTTCATGTTTGCACTCTCCAAATTATTCATTTAAGGTAACAGGCAACGTCAGAAAAGTCACACACAAATCAGACATTAGTGAAAAAACAGAATTAGCACATACTATTCCATATCTGTGCCCAACATGACAGCAACATCCTCATACTCCTGTCTTGTCTTTGCTATCAGTTCTGGACATCCCAAGCACATCAGCTGAGAAGCAGCCACACGAGATGCAAGTGTTTCCCCTGCAAAAATGAGCAATGTAAAAGAATCATTAAATTATACCAGACAAATACATAATATCATAAGCCAGGGTGAGGCTCTTGTTACCCATGCTGAATTTTGTTTTGGGCATTTTTTTCTTAAAATCAATACTTGTATTAATAAGCGACTTCCCATTGATATGTTTGGCCAAATTTCCCACAAGAACAAAGAAAAAAAAAACAAGAACAGGCTTTTCAGCCCACAATGTCGATGCCAAACAGAATGCAAAGAAATAGTCAGTTTCATGTGGGACTATCAGTGTTTCCCTATGCAAACGCCTTGAAGGTACATACATGCATGAATGCTATAGCCCCAAACCACCTAACAGCACTTTGGGTTTGAGAAATGTTCAGTGATTCCTCTCACAAACTTGGCTAATTTTCTCTGGAGCCTTAGAGACTGAAGGGAGACCCGTTAGATGTTTACAAGATTATAAGGGACATAGATGGATGGCCACAGCTTTTTTCGCAGGATGGAAATACCAAAAACTAGACAATATAGCTTTAAAGTGAGAGGGATAAAAGATGAGATATGATGGACTTTTTTGTTAATACCCAGCAGATGGGTGCTGCAATGCGTTGCCAGGGGTGGTGGTAGATGCAGATAGGACAATGGCTTTCAAGAGACTTTTAGATAGGCATGTGAATGTGCAAGGAATGGAGGGATATGGATCACGTGCAAGCAGGGGCGATGAGTTTCATTTGACATCATATGCAGCAAGGACACTGTGGGTGTAAGTTCCTGTGCTGTACCGTTCCATGTTCAAAATGGAGATAAACAGCTACAGGGTTATTCCTGGTATTTATACCATTAAGTTCACTTAACTGTTTTTAATTACTTTCAAAAGTTTAACCTTTTCTTAATTTTCCCAATGTTTGGTTAGTTTAATTGTGCTTTAACATTCTTAGCTTTCAGATACATTTATATCATTTGCATTTTTGGCAGCTAGTTTAGTTCAACAGCTATAGGAGTAGAATTAGACCATTCGGCCCATTGAGTCTACTCTGCCATTCAATCATGTCTGATCTCTGCCTCCTAATCCCATTATCCTGCCTTCTTCCCATAACCCTGGACAACTGAACTAATCAAGAATTTGTCTATGCCTTAAAAATATCCACTGAATTGGCCACCACAGGCTTATGTGGCAATGAGTTCCACAGATTAATTATCCTCTGACTAAAGAAGTTCGCCTTCACCTCCTTTCTAAACAAGCGCCCTTTAAGGTGATTTTGTAACATAACTTCAGATGTACACAGTGGTAATTATCATTAACATCACAACACGAATAGATTGTCAAATTTCAAAACAAATGAACGTTATGATAAACATCAAATCGAAACACAGCAGCATAATAGAAGAGGTTAGTTTATCTAACTCTATTAGGCAGTCAAAAAAAACAATTGAATGTATTGAAAGTCAACATAATCAAATCAAGTGCAGTGCTGCCAGAAAGCAGCTACTTCAGAAAACAATTAATGGACACCATCCCAAGTATAAATTTAAACATTGGAGAAAGTAATCAAATTATTATTTGTTAACTGTTCAACAATCACATGACAAGTATTAGGCAATTAACAGCATAGAAAGAAGAACAATAATGTGGTATTTAAGGTCAGGGTACTCAACACAAATGTTTCCATCAATAATTATGACAACTTATATAATTCTTCTAAAAGATAAGTACAAAAATTACCCACCATTGCACATACCTGGCATAGTCACCATTGGTGTTCCAGCCCAAAGTACATCCATGCCAGTGGTGTGTCCATTACATAGTGGAGTGTCTAGACATACATCAGCCAGCTGTCCTCGCCTCACATGTTCTTCTTTCGGAGCAACAGGTGAAAAGATAATACGGTTTGTAGACAGACCCATGCCCTGGGCATACTGCTGAATATTGGGTTCGCCAACCGCAGGGAATCGAAGGAGCCACAGTACGCTGTTCGGAACTCGCTTTAAGATCTGCAAGGTAAAAAAAATGAACATTTCAAATTACCTTAATTATGTAAATGCAAAGTTGCACAGAGAATTAACAATCTACAAATTCTTGCATCTGCTTGTTCAATTTTTTTTAAGCGATTCTATTTTACCATCCATCGTGATATATGCAATCATGAAGAATAAAAACTAAACCAAAATGAACAATCTTAAAACTGTTCCCTCGGACAAAATCTTCTAGTTTATAATTAATAAGCAATGGAAGAACTAAGAATTACCAATTGTAAGTTATAGAATAACTCAATCCATGAAAAATTATTTATTGGACATGAAATGTATAACACAAATATGCTTGTTATTTTTCAGAGGCAGATACAGAATAGAATGGTGTAACAAAACAATTTTAATACATTCACTGGAAATAACAATATCGAGCAACGAGATCAGAAAAGCAGTTGTTTCCATATGACGTCGAGAATGTATCAGGGTCAGAACCAAATCAGGACTCAAATCCTCAATTTTGCACAAATTAATTCAGTACTTTTTGGAGCCCAATAGAGGTCAGAATCTAGAGATAGTTGAAGAGTAAGAATTGAAATTTTACAACTCAAAAGGACAATGAATTTTTGTAATTTTCTTCTCCAGATACTGTGAATGATCAGATGCCACATATAATCTACAGAGTCATCAGTTTTTGGTCATCAAATCAACCAAGCAATGAGGTGGAGGCAGAAAATATGGAACTCCCAACATTTGATTTTACAAATTCATAATTTTGTTGTCCAAAATTCAGAATTTTACATCAAAATTCATAATATGGCACGTAATGCAACTTTTCAGCAAAAAAAGTATGCATGCATGCGCATACGCCTTGCGCTACATTCATGTGTGAAAAACAACTATTATTTCCAACAGTCTGTAGTTCTTGGACTACATGTACAGTCAGGTCTATCATGAGTATATTCTGCTATTTATAGAAAGGTTATTGAACAGAAATACTTTTTGCAACACAAAGAAAAAATTGTTTTGTTTTGTTTTTTCTATTTTGCTTTATCCTTACACATCCAAATTCTCTTGGTATTGAATAAAATAACAATGGTCATAAAATGTATGACTAAGTTATGAAGAAAGAGTTTCATTTTAAAATGCACATACCTAATTTCATGGAAGACATACTTGCTCCAGCGGTCTTCAACAGCAAATCACAATGGTCCATGTCCCCTCTACCCCCACTCCTCCCTCCCCCCCCCCCGACTCCACTCCCCTCCTCCCCACCCCGCTCCCTTCCTCCACCCCCGATCCCCACCCCTACTCCCCCCCCCCATTCCCCCCACCTCACTCCCCTCCCCACCCCCCCTCTCTTCCTCCGCCCCCCACCCCGTCCTACCCTCCCCCTTCCCCCAACCCCCCCTCATCCTCTCTCAACATCAATGGGCCTCACGCTACGCAGCAAGGCCAGGCCAGCGGCAAAGCGAAGCCAGGACAGAGGCGAGGCATGTGTTTTGTGGAAAAATGTGAGGCGAAATCGGAATGGCAGAAATGAAATAAGAAAGCGGAAACTTTCCGCCAAATTCAGAAGGGTTGGGAGGTCTGAATGATGTACAGATTGAACCAGGATCAAGAAACGTCACTGATCCTTTTTAACCAAAATGCAAAATTCTCCCCTTTAAGCAGTAAACGATGGATCCAAATTTCACAACTACAACCAATGACAAACTGTTGAGATAATAATACTTACACTAGCCCACATTTGGAGGGTAGACGGATCAATCTTATACAGCTGGTTGAAGTTACAATAAACTATAGCATCTTCAGGTAGGCCATACTGTGATCGCGTTGTAACAATAATTGTACGTGGAACCTCTTCTCCAGTTGCTGCCTTGTTGTTAATCTGATGAAAAATTGAATACTTGATAAGAGTTAAAGTTTCATCCAGCATAGTGTCACTATAACCAGGAAAATCTCAACACACTTCTATTCCGCTGAAATCTGCCAACTACTAGAATAGTCCCATTTAATCAAATAAAGAAAGGCATATCCATCAAATCCATCCAAACTTTATAATTAGAAGAAAAGTTGTAATGACCAACAATTCCATTTCTTTCAAGGTACCTCTGGCCCAAACATTACGCTACAGATGTCTGGAAATGTTATTCCTTTGGTTATCATTAATAATTTTATTCCCCACCCTCACATTCCCTCCCAAATGGCATTGCTATTCTGTTCACTTACTTGTGTCGTTGCCAGTCCATTGCTGACTGTGAAGTTATTGATTGTAACCTGGATTTGCCCCTGATTGATCATGTTGATAATGGCTTCAGCTGCAGTGTTCATTGGAACAACAGGCATTGAAAGCGCAGAGTTTGTATCAGAGTTGTCCCCCCCATCAGGGCACTTCAGCTGTAAGCAAAATTATAAGGGTCATTGGACAAGAGAAATTCAGAATATACTTGAAATCCAAAATAATGAGAAAACTGGAAGCACTTAGCAGGACAAATAGCATCTCTAGAAAGAGTCAATGTCAACATTTCAGGTCAAGAATTATTCCATCAGAAGGAACAAAGTGAGAAAGCAATCATATATTGCAGAGTGAAGGAGCAGGGGGAATCTATGGAGTGTCTTTCATAGGTGACAAAGTTGTCAAGGCAGCAATTACTTTAGAAAGTAGCTTAAGAAAACAGAGAGGAAAAGAAAAATTGAAGTAACGACACCGCCACATCGAGGGTGAACATGGAAGAGTGGCTAAACAAAATTGTTAAATTCAAAATTAAGTCTCTGGGGCTGTAAAAAGCCGAGGGGACGTGGCACTGTTCTCAAAATTACATTGGGTAGAAGGCCAGAGGGTAAGTAGGTGTCCTAGCCAGCTGCCTACCCCTTTTCCAGGGTTAGGTCCGCGCCCGGGTGGTGTTGGAGAGGGACTATGCGCTGTCCACGGGTACCCTGGGGGATTTCCGGGACCATTGGGCACCGTGGAGGATTGGATGCATCCTGGATAGGGATTGTAATATAGTTGTATAATAGTTTCATTTGGTATATATGTTTGTATTGCATTCTGGTGGTGGGTTCTGTTTTGTTTTATTGCATTGTAAATATTGTTTTTAAATAATTGAACAATTTCTTTGATTAAAAAAGGTAAGTAGGAAAGAGTGTTAAAGTGACAGGCAACTGAGAGCTCAGTGTGCCCTCTGGATTGTGGAGCACAGTCACGAAACTTCAATTTATCCATGTATCTCCCTATGTACAAGAGGTATTACACTACATTAGAACTAATTTGCTGCCTCACCTGTAAAGCTGTTCTGAGTGGTTTCTTATAGGTTTCGTACAGATGAAAGGGTAGGTGATGCACATCCAGTAATTACTTGGGAGTAGTGCCAAGACTTTACAGGACTTTTATAGAACACTTGTTTTACAACTCACAAAATCATATTATAGACCATAGGTGCAGGAGTAGGCCATTTGGCCCTTCAAGCCAGCACTGCCATTTAATGTGATCATTGCTGATCATCCACAATCAGTACCCCGTTCCTGCCCTCTCCCCATACCCCCTGACTCTGCTATCATTAAGAGCTCTATCTTCCTCTCTCTTGAAAGCATCCATAGAATTGGCCTCCACTACCTTTTGAGGCAGAGAATTCCACAGATTTACAACTCTCTGAGTGGAAAAGTTTTTCCTCATCTCTGTTCTAAATGGCCTTATTCTTAAACTGTGGCCCCAGGTTCTGGACTCCCCCAACATTGGGAACATGTCTCCTGCCTCTAACGTGTCCAATCCCGTAATAATCTTATATGTTTCAATAAGATCCCCTCTCATCCTTCTAAATTCCAGTGTATACAAGCTCAATCGCTCCAGTCCTTCAACATACGACAGTCCCGCCATTCCGGGAATTAACCTAGTGAACCTACGCTGCACTCCCTCAATAGCAAGAATGCCCTTCCTCGAATTTGGAGACCAAAACTGCACACAGTACCCCAGGTGTGGTCTCACTCGGGCCCTGCTTTATAGGACATTGGTTAGGCAACATTTGGAGAATTGTGTGCAGTTCTAGCCACCCCATTACAGGAAGAATGTGGAGGTTTAAGAGAGGGTGCTAAGGACATTTACCAGAACACTGCCTGGATTACAGGGTATTACTTACAAGTTGGACAATCTTGGATTGTCAGAGGCCGAGGAGAGAGCCGAGAAGTAAAAAAAATGATGAGACCTAGATAGGGTAGACAGAACCTTTTGCCCAGGGTGGAAATATCATTGACTAAAGGGCATAGCTTTAAAGCGAAAGGGGCAAAGATGAAAGCAGTCGGAGAGCACAATTTAAAAAACAGAGTGGAGGTGCCTGTAACATGCTACCAAGGATGGAGGTGAAGGCAGATACATTAGGGGCATTTAAGAGGATTTTCTATAGGCACATGGATATGCAGAGAATGGAGGGATATAGATCACATGCAGGCAGAGATTAGTTTAACGTCATCATGTTCAACACGGGCATTGTAGGACAAAGAGATCGTGTACTGTTCCACTTTTTAAAGAAAGTAAACTGCCATCAGGGTTGTGCATGGAATAGTACTTTTGGAATGTTGAAAATGTTGAGAATGAAAGATGGAAATCCCATTGAAGTTGGCAGAAATTTTGGAGTTTGATTTGTGGGTGGTGATCTGGTGTAAGGAAACTTCAAATAGAAACCTTATCCTTGTTCTAGTTTAGTAGGACGTGGAGGTGGAAGGTCAAGAGCTCTCCCAACGATGGGAGAGTAGAAGTCACAGTTAAGTAAAGAGGTACATTTTTAAAGCACTATTAACAAAAATCTTGTCACAGCAATATGAGAGACAGAAAATGGATGAAAGAAAGGGTGCTAATAGGAACGGGGTGGGAGGTGCTGCAGTTGAAGTAATGAGGGAGTCAGCAAATTTGTAGTCGATATTGGTAGTTAATCTGTCACCTGAAACAGATATAAAGATCTTAAACGGGAACTGTCAAATTAAAAGGAAGCCTGGGTGAAAACTGGCAACAAAGGAAATGAAATACAAGTTCTGTATGCATACAGGAAGCATCATATACCCAAAAAGGGTTGAGCAAGGAGACCGAATAGAAACGAAAGAAGAATTGTTCCGTGTATTCAATAAAGGGATATAGGGAGAATGGCACCTTGCAAGTTCCCATAGCTACATCTATGTCTTCACGAAAGTGAGTAAAGCTAAAGAAGTCGTTCAATGCAATAAGTGAAGGAGAGTGATGCTGGAAGTGGACTGGCTGCGCCTCTTTGCCAGGAAGTGAAGGTGCCCAGACAACAGGAGTGCCATCAAACATTCATTGTGAAAGTAACCTGCCTACCCAGGAGATTGGAAGTGCATAAGAAGACATCAAAATGTGTCACATTTGTAAAATGGGAGGAGAGAAAGTATGCTGAAAGGACAAAATAAATCGTGGGGCAAGAGCAGGCTGAAAACTGGGCTCTCTTATTTCAGTTAATTATCAGATGACTGGGAAGATATACAGAACACTAATTACATATTCCAAATGCATTTAATCAACACTATACAACCCAGGTTTTCATGCTCTTCAGTTTTATCAACTGTGAGCTATATGATCACAAGACATAGAAGTAGAATCAGGCAATTCAACCCTTTGAGTCTGCTTCTTTAGCCAACCTGTCACAGCAAGCTAAACAAAATACATTTTACACTGCCATATCTAGGATTTGCTGTGTACTGTGACATGTTGCTCATTTTACCCTGGGGAAGCAATAGACCCACTAGGCAGAGTCCATAAATTAAAATTAAACATCAATATTTAATACAGAATCTAGTAACAAAAATTGTGAACTTCATTCTGAAATAAAATGATGGGTAGTATAATTTAGTAGCAATTGAAAATGTATGTGTTTTCCTACATCAGTGAAGTCTGCACAGCTCTTAGATTTGGCACTGTTAGTAAAAAAAACACTTAAGATCATTCATATAGCTATAATTGTTTAATTTAATTTAGCAAAGCACAGGTGTACAATCCATGCAGCATAATCTTTATATGGTGCTATTTCCAACTTCTTACCTTGACTACTTTGACATCAGGGAGGCTGTCTAGAAATGCCTTCAGATCAATACCATTAAGAACAATCCTGTTATCATATATGTGTCCATTTGATTTGAAGTCGACAACAGCCTTTTTCTAAAGTAAAAAGAAAAAATTAAGACACCTGGTCTTTCAGTAAACATTGGGTGGCTCAGGATAATTGGAGGCAGGAAACATTGATGAGATCCAATAGGGAAAACAGAATGAGGGCAGGTGATTACTTGATAGCCAGCATGAGCGTGGTGAAAGTTAGACAGATGTGAAAATGTCGCAAGCTAGGAAGATTCCAGACTGAAAAATTGCCTTTACTGTTCTGGGATGGCACAATAGCTGCCCCAGAGCTCCAGTGACCTAGGTTCCAACCTGATCTCTGGTGCTATATAGAGTTTGAACATTCTCCCTGCAATCACATAGGCTTCCAGGAGTGCTCCAGTTTTCTCTCAAATCCCAAGAGCATGTGGATGGATGGGTTAATTAGCCACAGTAAATTACCCCAGCGTAGTTGAATCTTGGGGAGTTGTTGGGAATGTGAGAATAGGTTACCTCAGAAAATTGAGAGAATGCAAGTGTTCTATGAGCTGGTGGCTGAAATGGCCTCTAATCTATTTTGTACATACGATGCATATGAAGCAATTGTAGGAATGGCTTATATACCAAACTATGTCATGGACAGTAACGATCAGAAAGTGGATTCAATGCATCACCTTAAGGTGTGGGAACATATTGGCGTGATCTCCAATAAAGAAGGTGTTGGGCATGTAGGCCAGCTTCTCAGAGTACTGCTCTGCTAGATCAAGTGGTGATGTTTCCTTATCAGTGATAATATAATCCATGAATGGAGCTCCACTTGTTCCAGGATAACCAAGCCACATTGCCTGAAAAAACAATAATCTACTTAAATACAATATTTAAAAAATTCAACAGTTCCAGCCCAAAATCAAATGACAGAATTCTGGAAAGAAAATGCTTGAAATTATGGAGAAGATATCCTTTCATTTTTATAGATCCAAAATATATTTCTCTATTCATTGATGCTGCTCCATAAATTGATATTTCCAGCTTTTTGTTTAAATAAGATAGCTACAAGTGTTGTTATCAAGAATGGTCGCAACCTGAAACACTTCTATCCGTTCAGGAACTCAGCATATCGGATGCTACATGATATGCCAAGTTCCCCCAAGCACTATTTTGCTCAAGATTCAAGCATCTTGTGTCAGTTGTGGTTTTCTCATTGCATACAGAAAAACAAATAAAAGTAGTTCTCCAGACAATAATATACTGCTTGGTAATAAGAATGATTTCATCTTTGAAACAACTAGAGTGATTACACACATAAACTGGAAGAACAGCACCTCATATTCTGCTTGCATAGCTCACAACCCAATGGTATTAACAATGGATTTGCCCAATACACTGCCTACCATCCCTCCCTAACCCCCCCCACTTGTTTCTCTGATCATCTTAGCCACTCTGCTTTTCCTTATGTTAATCTCCCAACCCCGAGTCCCACTATCCCCCTCCCCACTTCCACGCACAACCCTCCCTCCAGCTTTACATTTTACTTCGCTTATTTCCTTATCTAGCACTCTTATGTCTTCTTTTCACCTCTCGTCTTTATCACTTACTCCAATCACCCCCACCCATATCGACCTCTCACGTACCAGGCTTTGCCCCATCCCCACCTCGCTTTTCCTGATTCCCCCCCCCGAGCTGCCCAAATTGCTGTGTTCCTCCAGCACTTTTTGCTCAAGATTCCAGCATCTAGTTTATTGTACTTCATTGAAGAATTCTTCATCCCAATAAAACTTTAAACGGTAAATGGTACATTCATGGACGTTGGAAATTAAAAAGAGTCTGGAAATAATGTGTAAATATCAAGAGCAGATGGGAAGGATTAAGGGACAAGTAACAAAAAATAAAAAAGGCATTTCACAGGTTTCCGAACCTGAATGGGAGCTGGCCGTAGAGCAAATAGTTCATTTCGCGCTCCTTTAGTGTATCCATTCATGTTTACAAGAATGTGAATTCCATCCTGATGAATACGATCTGCCGCTTTGCCATTGCATGGGATCTGAGATAAACATTGAATATGAAACTGAAAGCAATCCTTAGTTCTGCATTGTATTACAACCGAATATCTAAATGGCTTAATCATTCATGGCTTCTGCAATTTGAAAGAAAAATCAAAAAAATTGTGAAATTAAAGGACAGATATTCAAATAGCTATAATTAAATCACAAACTAGTCTATTATATGCTATTGAAAAACTTCTGAAACAATTTCTAGAACCTTTACATTAAAAATAGAAAATGCCAGGAGCTCTCCACAGCTCTGGCAACATCTATTAATAGAGAAACAAAATGAACAATTCTGACAAATGGTCTTTAACCTAAAAAGTTTCCTCTTTCCATGGCTCATGCCTGACCTGCTGTATCCTACATTTGAATTTAAAGTCAGATTTCCAGTATTTTTTTAATTTTCCCTGTTAGTGTTGGCTCTATTAAATCACTCTTGGTGACGGACATTTTGACCTTTCAATATTTGTTCCAAATTATATTCCAAACTAATTTTGTGCTGAAGCCAGAAAATTCAGATCCACCACCAGTTTTCTGGCACCCTTGATTCCAGAGGAGTCGCTCAGAGGAGTCAAGTGGTACCGGAATTGTGTGTCTAGGCTTTTAGGGAGGGGGTTGAGATACCAGCCCACAAAGCGGTTACGGGTAGGAATCTGCCAGCTCTGGCTGGGTTAGAATTCCACAATCCGGCTGCACGGGGGAAATTCAATGTGCCAATCGGTCAGAGAAATAGCTTATACGAAACAGACCAAAGAACACACTGCTTGTCATTTTGGGTTATAAAAATTAAAGCCACTCTGATCTTAACTGTGTATTCAACAGCAGACTAAAAGCTTGATGCGAGCAGGTCAAGGTAGTAACAGCTTTGGAATTATATTTTGACTCCTACATGGTGTTTTAAGTTGTGCTCAATTTGCACATCCCACTGGCTCTTACCTGTGATAGGTCCACAAAATGATTAGCTTCAGCAACCACTTTTACACGAAAATTAGTGCCATCATCAGAACTCAGTGCATAGCAAAAAACCTATCCAATAGAGAAAGAAATATTTTTAAAAAATAAACTGATGCATATCAAATAGTGATGCAGAAATACATTATCCAGAAAAGCTGCAACAAACTAATTTTCTCTGATGCTATACTCCTAATCTGCAACCGATACTTTGATGGCTGGATACGCTGGACTAGTTCATTAACGAGTTGCAGCACCCAAATTTAAATTGGCTTCAGTCCCTGCCCATAAATCAGGCCGTGCCATGATCTCCAGCTAAGTAACAGTAATGAGAATATAAAAGACTGAGAACATAGGACCAGATGATTTCCAATACAATATGGTGGAAGTAGAGCATTGGTGATGTTTCCAACTGGTTGCTACCCTAAGTAAAGTTCTAAATTATAAACTACTCCTTTAGATTGCAAAAACTGAAGCTCACACAGCTATCATAAAGTGGGAATTAATAGACTAGCCATTTTATGATAGCTGGGGTAACTTTAGTAGTTGTTTCTGATTTGAGAACTTTAGGAAGAAAACAACGGTTTAGACCAATTAATTAGATAGAGGTCATTGGGGAATTACTCAAGTCTACAATTAAAAAATAGATGGAGCAAACACTGAACATTTTCAATTGATTAGTGCACCTGCATTGTTTTGCAGAAGGGAAAATCGTTGCTTCTCAACTCAACTGATTATGTTTTAGCTGCTAATAGAAGTAACAAACAAGAGCACATTATGGAACCATTAAATTACCAAAGGTTTAATGCATGCAACAAGGAAAAAATACACAAACTAAGTTTGTATTTTTGGGGATTTACAAGATGAAGTCAGAAGCTATTCGGATATGAAGTAAAAATCAATAGGATTTAGAATCCATTTTTGCAGAGGGTTAAATCTTTAAAATTAGTGCCAGATTAAGTCACCTACATAAAGTCGAGAACCCTCTTCTGAATACAATTGATGTTAATTATTAACTTTGATTACAAGATTCATATGGGAGCAAATGCTTGAATTTCAATCACCAGTTTTTGCACTTTTAGTTTTTCAAAAAGATCAAAAAGTTGATTTAAGCAGCTATTCCCAATGGAAACATTATTCAGTCAACCTAACTACCATTTAAGTGAAGATGCCAACGTAAGGAACTGTAGTAACCTTATGCCTTTACCCAGGTTTCTCTAGAATTCCTTAAAATGTTGTATTCATCCATATCTATCCATTGCTTAAAATTCAAACATGTTTTTCCATTCATAATGACAAAGAAATATAAAATGAAATTAATGATTCAAACAAAATCTGCAGCAATTTACTAAATTGGTACATTCAAGAGTTTAAGGGGAGTAATATTTAATCTGAAGAAAGATAGAACATAAATTTTGAGTAATGTTTCAAAAATAAAACTTCTATTGGAAATTAAGTGCTCTGAAGCTGCTAATTCAAGTAAATCACAGAACAAATGTGCTTTATTACCATTATTGAAGGAGCTATTACAAATTGTCAAATATATCTGCCAATCCATAAATATATAATGAAACAAGTAATTTTGATATTTTCCTTAGGCAGACCCAGCACCACTGTCATTAGAGTTAGATAACTGAAAGA
This sequence comes from Rhinoraja longicauda, assembly GCF_053455715.1. NCBI lineage: Eukaryota > Metazoa > Chordata > Chondrichthyes > Rajiformes > Arhynchobatidae > Rhinoraja > Rhinoraja longicauda. Next base: position 33,701,514 of record NC_135967.1, on the reverse strand, counting down.
TCATCTTTTAAACATCAGATAGTTCCATGGAGTGAAAATCATGTTGTTAGCTAATAAGCATTTAATAATTTCAATTAATCTACAACCAATATGATATGGAGAAGGAAAAGACAGCATATTTCTAAAGATTACTATTATTCTGTCAAGAATTTGTATGGATCATATTTCAAATGATTTATGATATTTGAAGAATTCAACCCTATTTGTGTTGAAATTATTACCATGCTTATATCATCTGAACTAATTGATCATTTGCCCAACAGCTGTAATTCAATGGCTTTATCTACCCTTCTACCTTCTTGATTACCTCCTCATCTTCTTAACTATCAGGTTGAGGTCCACACCTCAAAAGAGAATATTTGGATGTTCTCCCTTTCACACTGTAATAGTCTCAAAATTTCCAACTACTTCAAAACAATTTGAGATTGTATTTCAGAGATTTAATGGGACTATTTTGAGCAAATAAAATGAACAAGGCATCTTAAAAAAACATGCATCCTGAAATCATGACATTTGTAGCACATACATATATACATTAAGGATGCCATACATAACAGCTTGTCTCAATGTTTGTTCTAATTTTTTTTTTTTAAATCATGAAAACAATTTAACATATTCCATGTTATTCAGCTTCAAGGTGCAAATGGCCAAATCATTCATGCTGCACAACAAGTATCTATTTCAAAACATTTAATTCCACAGGTCTGGAATAAATCATTCAGGAATTGAAACTACCTCAAATTTTTCAGAATTATGCATCCCAGGGATTGATTGCATCAAATGAGATGTAGGGTGGTTCCCAAAATCTGAGCTCACAAAACCAATTTTCAGACGCCCATTACTAGCCTTCAAATCTTTTGCATGTTCATATGGTGGCTTGTGAAGCACATTAATCTGCAAAGAAAAGTCAGTTATATTACATGGATAAATCTCATAGATTTTCTTTCGGGTTGGGGGGAGAGTGGTAAGAGGAAGGACGGTGATCATTTCTGAAGCCAACATCATGAAACCCAAAAACAGCTCATAGTAGACTTTCTCTTGGAAACATAGACAAAGTTAATTCCATTTTAGGAAGGACATTCTTGCTATTGAGGGAGTGTAGCGTAGGTTCACCAGGTTAATTCCCAGGATGGCAGGACTGACATATGATGAAAGAATGGATCGACTGGGCTTATATTCACTGGAATTTAGAAGAATGAGAGGGGATCTTATAGAAACATATTAAATTCTTAAGGGTTCTTAAGTACAGGCTAGATGCAGGAAAAAATGTTCCTGATGCTGGAAGAGTCCAGAACCAGGGAAATCTTTTTCACCCAGCGAGTTGTGAATCTGTGGAATTCTCTGCCACAGAAGGCAATGGAGGCCAATTCACTGGATATATTCAAGAGTTAGATATAGCTCTTAGGGCTAACGGAATCAAGGGATATGGGGAAAAAGCAGGAACAGGGTACTGATTCTCGATGATCAGCCATGACCATATTGAATGGGTGCTGACTCGAAGGGCCGACTCCTGCACCGATTTTCTATGTTTTTATGATTAATTTAAGCATGAAACATCCCGTTGGTTCCAAGGGAGTGAGAAACTGAAGTTCCTAAGTCAATAAAGTCTTCTCAAATAGAGACAACCACTAATCATACTTAAAAGGACAAATCATCAGCATTCAGAATTTTAATCACCGAACAGTGAAAATAAAGCACCACTTTTCTAAGAAATGGCATCTACTTTTGAGTTCCTGCTGCACACCAATTCTTAAACTACATTCTCCTTCACTCCAAACCCTTTTTTTCATACAGTCCTGTAACGGTTCCTCCAAAAGATAAATAAATAAATTAAGAACAAATTTAGCACTGTAAAGCGATATTATCCAAGCTTGAGCTTCTCTTCAGTCACTTATAAATATCCAATGCAAATGCGCTGTCAAAATGAAAAAGCAATTACATCCAAACATCTTAAATGTAGAACAAAAATGGTGAAGAGCAGTTGATAAAGGGAAGAGACATATTCAGTTGCCAGCAAAAATAGCAAGGTTAGTTATGAGACGAAGAGTTTAAGTGCAAAAATACATTTTGAATACAAACTTGCAAAGTACACCGAAGCAAACTGCACAAGGAAACATTAGAAAAACAAAGATACTGCAGATGCTGGAATATTGAGGAAAAAATAATATATATATATTTTTTAATCAAAATGCTGGAGGAACTCAGCCGATCAGGCAGCACAAGATAGGGAAACGTACAGACAATATTTCAGGGGGTTGGGTCTCTTACGCAGACTGATAGCATGATGCGGTGATGGGAGAAACATGTGCACACCAGTTTCTCGGGGCAAGAGAAGAAATGGGGACCACATCAGTGGGTTTTACTTGAAATTGGAGAATTCAATGTTCATACCGTTGGGTTGTTAGCTACCCAAGAAGAATATGAGGTGTTGTTCTTTCAGTCTGTGGCCTCATTGTGTCGGTGCAGGAAACAAAGGACAGAAAGGCCAGTAAGGGAAGGGAAGTTAAAATGGCCAACAAATGGGAGCTCTAGCAGACCTTGCCAGTTTTCAGCAAAATCATAACCTAGTCTATGCTTGGTCTCATCAATGTAAAGGAAACTACATAAAGAGCTCCAAATGCAGTAAACTTGTTTAAAGGAGATGCACATGAGCCTCTGCATCACCTGGAATATCTACTGGGGTCCCTGAATAGAAATGAGAGAGGTGGCATAGGAATAGGTAATTCCAAATATGGACAATCCTTCGAGCGATCAAGTTGACCCTGAGGATCCTCTTAAATCTCTTTCATCTCATCTTTAGTCAATGGCCTCTAGTTTTAGAATCTTCGACCCTGGGCAAAAAGATTGAATACTCATTTATCCATTACATATTGCGCCTTTCCAACTTGATATCCTTCCTATAGCCGGGTGACCAGAACAGCGCATAGAACTCAAGTATGTTCTCACCCACGACTTATGCAGCTGCAGTTGCAACGTGACGTGCCGACTAAATGGGTGATAATGATATGTTGGATGCAGAGACTACTGGGGTGATAAGGGGATCCTTGTTTCATCCAAGGTGGGGGAACGAGAGCAGAAGTGCAGGAGATATGGTGAGGGATCCATTCATAAAACCAGGGGAGATCTCAGATGGCCAAGAGTGGAAAGCCTCAAATTGGGAGCAGACGTGGCAGAGGTGGAGAAATTGAGAATAATGGTCCTTTCAAGTGGTAGAGTGGGAGAAAAGTCTAGTTAACTTAACCGTGAAATGACATGTTAGTGCACTGGGAAATTAACGAACAACTACAATTAAAATCCTTTGATTAGGTTAACTCGAGCAGTGGGGGAATATTTCTTTCAGTTGTTATCAATTTCACTCATTCTTCTTTAACTAACTAAACATCAAGTTTAACTAACTTGATGCACAGGATCATAGGAATGGGTAATTCCAAATATGGACTACCCTTTGAGCGATCAAGTTGCCCCTGAGGATCCTCTTAAATAAAGGGCACAGACAAAGACAGGCACAAATGGATGAGTCAGAGAGTGACCAAGTGCAGCTAAAGCTTATCACTAATTTGCCACCGTTTTCAATTTATAAAGCCATTTTGTTATTTTGGGAAAATATAGAACATAATGTAATATGAATCAGACAATGCATTCCAAATCAAGAATTGTATGTACGGTTACAATGAGTAATATACAATTAAAATACTACCTTGTCAAGGCAAAGATTTCCATGTCGTTCAGCTATGGCTTTACGGAAGGCATGGGACAGTGGGTACAACATGCTGTGGTGTGGATGCACAGATGGTAATCTATTTTTCTCCAGCTGATCAGCAACAATACTGACCAATTTCTTCATCCGTTCATCATAATCTGTCCAGTCACACACAATCTGAGAAATTGTTGAAATTAATTGATATGCAATTTATATTTTAAATTATAAAATCTTGAAGCATGCATGCACATTGGATTACAACATCAATGTGCCTTGACAATTACTTTTGCTCCTCTGACTACAAGAACATTTCCAGTAAAATTATTCAACAAGAAATTTACTCGCCCCAAGTTTAATACATGCATTTGTGTTCTCTTTGTTTCTCCGATTAAAGATTTAAAGAAGATAGAACAACTCTGCACTGGAACAGGCCCTTCAGTCCACAATGTCCGTGCTGAATATAATGGCAGGTAAATCTAACTCTCTTGGTCTACACATGGTCAATATCCCACCATATCCATGTGCCTAATCTTAAATCCACTATCACATTTGCCTCCAACACCACCCGACAGTGTGTTTCAGACATCCACCACTCCGTGTAAAAAAGCCCCCCCCCCCCCCAGATCCCCTTTAAGTTTTTCCCTCCAGATTTTCACATTTCTACTTGTCTACCATTTCTAAGCATCTCATTAAAAAAATCATTTCTATCAGATCTCTCCTCAGTCTCCATCGCCCCAGAGAAAACAAGTCAAGTTTGTTCAACCTCTCCTGACAGCTAATCCAGGCACCTTTCTGGTACACCACTTCTGCACCCTTTCTAAAGCCTTCACATTCTTCCTGTAATGGGACAATCTGAATTGCACAACCTCCTAATGCAGCCTAAGCAAATGTTTATAGTCTGAAGAAGCATTACCTATCGATGTCCTCCCAACATTGGTTTCCCCTCAAAAAGTGTTTTACAGCTGCAATGTGACTTAATGACTCCTACACTCAATGCCCCAACTGATGAAGGCAAGCACACCATATGTCTTCCTTACCACTCTATTTGTGTTACCATTGTGCAACCCCTCAAACTTGCCCAGATTAAAACTACATATGCCACTTCTCTGCCCATTTCTGTAGCTTATCTATAACCAGCTGTATACCTTGAAAGCCTTCCTCCAATGTTGGTGTCGTCTGCAAACTTACTAACCTTCAGACCTTTATATCTGAGTCATTTATGTATGTCACTGAACTCCACTGGTCACAGTCCTCCAGCAGAATATCTTCTTTCTATTGAAAATCTTTCTTCTGAGTTAGCCAGTTCAGAATATCCAAACTACCAAATCACCATGGATCTCATGCATCTTAATCTTCTAGATCAGCATACCATGAGGAACTTTATCAAATGCTTTACCATGACCATGTTGACACCAGCCACCATCCTAGCCTCATTAATTACCTTCTCAAGTTTGTATGGCATGACCTGCCATGGACAAAGCTACGCTGATGTTCTTTTAGGAAGATGAGGAGAAATTTATTTCGTCAGAGGGTGGTGAATTTGTGGATTCTTTCCACAGAAGGCTGTAGAAGCCAAGTCAGTGGGTATATTTAAAACAGAGATAGATAGATTTTTGATTAGTACAGGTATCAGAGATTATGGGGAGAAGACAGGAGAATGGGGTTAGGAGGAAGAGATAGATCACATAATTGAATGGTGGAGTAGACTTGAAGGTCCGAATGGCCTAATTCTACTCCTATCACTAATGACCATATGACCACTTATGACTGTTCCTAATTAGACCATTCTCCTCAGAATGAGACCAAATGCTAAGAATTCTCTCCAATTGGTTTCCTAATTCTGAAATGAAGCTGGAGTTTTTTGGAAGTTCATTCCATATATCCTTTTCCCTCTGATTCTTAATCCTTCTAAATCTTAAGATGGCCTTCCCTTTCCCGTTTGACCAAATTTACCCCTCTGGTCATCCAAAGTTCTCTTACTTTGCCATCCTTATCCCTCCTCTTAATGAAACATGCCAGTGCTGAAGTCTGATCAGCTGGCCTTGAAATGTCTCGCAATAACTCTCCCTAGCTCCTACCTAATAATGATGTAATCATCCTTATTCCAACTTAGTACCTTCTCCCAAGGTCGAGACTATCCTTACTCATTGATATTTTAGAACTTTTTATCAAAACGCACTTCCACTAGATCATTTTTATAATGACTTGGTAAATCAAAAGTGATTTGTCATATGCCCCAAAACAGAACACTGAAATTCATACTTGCAGCAGCGCAGCTGATATGTAAACAATGCTCCAAGTGTCTATGTGGTTCGGAGCTTAGTTGAGATTGAAGTGTTTAATAGCCTGATGGTTGTTGGGAAGAAGCTGCACCTGAACCTGGACGTTACATTTTTCATACTCCTTTACCTTCTTCCCAATGGCAGGAGTGAAATGTGAACATGGCCAGGGAAGTCTAATAATGCTGGCTGCCCTTTTCAGCCAGTCAGTCAGTTTTGCTCCAAACTAAATATTATTTACAGAAAGGGGACCAGGAGTCCTCAGCTTTCAAACTAATGTGCATTTGGAGCAAAAACATCAGCTTCAACATGTTGGATTAAACCTACCATTGCTGCAATGGGCAATGACCATGAAATAGAGCATTCCTGGCATAACCGTAACCAAAGGAAATATTGTCGCAGAATCGAGTTGACAAGAATTAATGCTACCCCCCCCCCCCCCCCCCAAACGAGGTGTTCTGTCCAGCACAAGATCTTTTCAGTTCAACTGGTAGGAAACTTCCACTTTAAGTCAATGCATCTGTTAAAGCCCAAATATAGTTTAACTGCACATGCTCTCTTTTCATGGGATATCAGTTACCTGTAAACAGTGTGCCAGGTTGCAATAGGCATCTGGGAAATCTGGCTTCAACTTCAGGGCAGTTCTGTAAGAAGCAATGGCTTCTGGAATATTACCCGAATCCTACAATAAAAGGTAAATTATTTGTTTAAATGCCTACAGCATAATTCCCATTTATTAGTAATGAACAATTCTTGTAGTTATAATTGCATGCGGTAAACATTATTAAAAATATTCAACATCTTGTTAAATAATACTAAGAATCATTTGCCCTGTTTGTGGATTAGGTTTGGTAAGAATGCTGCAAACTTCCTCAATCTTAAAACATTGCAAGCCCTTACCTTATGAATGGAGGCTAGGTTGCTGTGAGCATCAGCAAATGCGGGATTGATCTGTATTGCACGTGTATAGCATTGCAGGGCACCCTGCACATCTTGCATTTCTTTAAGTGTGTTCCCCATGTTTGAGTAAGCATCAGCAAATGTTGGGCTGATTCTGCCAAATTAAAGACGACAAATCATATTTATTTGAACATAACAGCAACTCAAAACTACAACTAACTTCAATGTAGGCACACTAAAAATGCATTAGAAAATGAAAATGGTTACATCTTAGCAATACATTAGTTATTTTAGAAAAAGGAAAACGATCAGCTGACTAAAATACATTGCAGATGTGGAACAAAGCCTAACACAAACTTCACTCTCTCGGTTTAGGTTTCTGATATTGGACAATGTCGGTATGCATCAGGTAGGGATTAAGCATTTTCATATCTTCCTTTGATAATTTTCATCTGGCCTAAAGATATTCCACAATGAAATCTGCAGATAAATAGCTCTATTAAGAAACACTAATTTTCTCAAATCACATTTTACAAATACGTGAAATGATCATTATAACATTTCAGTATTTTTAAAATGTATATAATTGGCAATAATACATTTGTTCTTTTTGGACTAAATTTTAACACAATTAAGCATTTAAATCTGTCCAATTGCCAACTTTACTACAATTCACAGATATAGAAAATAGGAACAGTAAACAGCTATTTAGTGTTGCTCACCATTCAGTATGATCATAGTTCATTATCCACCTCATACCAACCCTCTCCCAATACCCCTTGCACGTTAGCAAACATTCACCTCCTTGTTGACTACAATGACATTCACCCCATTTCCCTCAGATACTTAATCAATGAACTCCACAAAATCGGTAGTTCTTAACAATGTTGTTAACAGTAGATCTTTACAGTGCCCTCCATAATGTTTGGGACAAAGACCCATCATTTATTTATTTGCCTTTGTACTCCACAATTTGAGATTTCTAATAGAAAAAAATTACATGTGGTTAAAGTGCACATTGTCAGATTTTAATAAAGACCATTTTGATTTCACCATGTAGAAATTACAGCTGCGTTTATACATAGTCCCCCCCATTTCAGGGCACCTTAATGTTTGGGACACATGGCTTCACGGGTGTTTGTAATTACTCAGGTGTATTTAATTGCCTCCTTAATGCAGGTATTAGAGAGCTCTCAGCACCTAGTCTTTCCTTCAGTCTTTCCATCATCTTTGGAAACTTTTATTGCTGTTTATCAACATGAGGCTACACTGCAAGATGCAAACTACTGGTTAGCTACAAAAATAGGATGGCCAGGTTACAGTTTGCCAAGAAGTACTTAAAAGAGCAACCACCGTTCTGGAAAAAGGACCGATGAGACGAAGATTAACTTATATCAGAGTGATGGCAAGAGCAAAGTACGGAGCGAAGGAACTGCCCAAGATCCAAAGCATACCACCTCATCTGTGAAACACGGTGGTAGGGGTGTTATGCCCTAGGCATGTATGGCTGCTGAAGATACTGGCTCACTTATCTTCATTGATGATACAACAGCTGATGGTAGTAGCATAATGAATTCTGAAGTGTATAGACACATCCTATCTGCTCAAGTTCAAACAAATGCCTCAAAATTCATTGGCCGGCGGTTCATTCTACAGCAAGACAATGATCCCAAACATGCTGCTAAAGCAACAAAGGAGTTTTTCAAAGCTAAAAAATGGTCAATTCTTGAGTAGCCAAGTCAATCACCCGATCTGAACTCAATTGAGCAACCCTTTTATACGCCAAAGAGAAAATTGAAGGGGACTAACCCCCAAAACAAGCATAAGCTAAAGATGGCTGTAATACAGGCCTGGCAGAGCATCACCAGAGAAGACACCCACCAACTGGTGATGTGCATGAATCGCAGACTTCAAGCAATCATTGCATGCAAAGCATATGCAACAAAATACTAAACATGATCACTTTCATTTATATGACATTGCTGTGTCCCGAACATTATGGTGCCCTGAAATGGGGGGACTATGTATAAACACTGCTGGAATTTCTATATGGTGAAAACAAAATGTATAAAAATGGCCTTTGTTAAAATCTGACAATCTGCACTTTAACCACATGTGATTTTTCTATTACAAATCTCAAATTGTGGAGTACAGAGGCAAATAAATAAATGATGGGTCTTTGTCCCAAACATTATGTTGTGTGTAGGAAGGAACTGCAGATGTTGGTTTCAAACCAAAGACACAAAATGCTGCAGTAACTCAGCGGGACAGGCAGCATCTCTGGAGTGAAGGAATGGGTGACGTTTCGGGTTCTGACCCTTCTGCAGACTGAAAGTCATGGGTAAGGGAAACGAGAAATATAGACGATGACGTAGAAATATAGAACGATATAAAAAGTAACAATGATAAAGGTAACAGGCCATTGTTAGCTGTTTGCTAGGTGAGAACGAAAAGCTCGTGTGACTTGGAGGGGAAGGGATGGAAAGGGGATGTATGGGTTACTTGAAATGAGAGAAATCAATATTCATACCACTGGGTGCCCAAGCGAAATATGAGATGCTGTTCCTCCAATTTGCATTTGGCCTCACTCTTGACAATGGAGGAGGCCTAGGACAGAAAGGTCAGTGTGGGAATGGGAAGGCGAATTAAAGTGTTTAGCAACCGGCAGATCAGGTAGGTCCAGGCGGACTGAGCAGAATGCTCTGCCACTGCTTCTCACATCTACCAAAGGCAGATGTTGACCAAATATTCAAAGAATTACAATTATTCAGCACACAACACCCAGAGATTCTTAAGCTATGAATTCATAAACACAAATTGGGTCAGGACAAATATGATGGGCAAACAAGTGGGCAGTTACCTGATAGCCTCCTTATAGTGCATTAATGCTTCCTGTAGCTTTCCTTGCTGCTGCAGTACACTGGCGAGGTTTGAATGGGCAGCTGCAAATTCTGGAAATACCTATAACATCCAAAATACCCGGATGGCTCAATTTTCATTAAAATATTTTCATGATTTACAAATAAATGTTAAGCAATAACAATTCAAGTGCACAATATTCAGAATATTGAAACAAATGAGATAACAGACTCGCAATCAAAGCACATTAAAAAAATTGCACACAGACCTCCCAACATTTGATTTTACAAATTCATGATTCATGTCCAAAATACAGAATTTTACATCAAAACTCATAATATGGCGCGTGATGCAACGTTTCAGCAAAAAAAGGTATGTACGCCAAATGCACATATGCGTTGCATTCATGTGTGAAAAACGACTATTATTTCCAACAGCCTGTAGTTCTTGAACTACATGTACAATGTCAGGCCTATCATGAGTATATTCTGCTATTTATAGAAATGTTATTGAACAGAGATACTTTTTGCAACACAAAGAAAAAATTGTTTTGTTTTTTCTATTTTACTTTTTCCTTACACATCCCAATTCTCTTGGTATTGAATAAAAGAACAATGGTCATAAAATGTATGAAGTTATGTATGAAGACTAAGTTATGAAGAAAGAGTTGATATGTGCGACTCAACTAAGCATACAGAAGTACTTGGTAAATTCGCACATTAATTGATAATCAGCCCAAAAAGGTAGCAATTGGCTTTTCTGCTGTGTTTTATATTTTAACCATATCTTAATTAATATAGTTATATAATCTTGCACTTAAAATTAATATTTACTCATTGTACCACTGATTTTCTGGCACTCTTGGTTCCAGAGCTTTGCTGGTTTATCCAGCCGGCCAAGGAAGGACGGCTATGGGGATAGACGTGCTGGCTCCAGCTGGGCTGGAGTTCCAGAGCCCCGGCCACAGGTTGCAAATTCAACCCATCGATCGGCCATGGAAGTCCTGATGAGGTTGAGATTGGCTGCCTTGCCCAGCCTAGGTGCCACATTTTCGGGGAGACTCCCAGGGCGGGGGGATTTCTCGCGGAACCCCTAGCGAACGAATTGACAAATTGGTCATGGAAGTCCCGATGAGGTTGAGATTGGCTGTCTTGCCCAGTCTAGATTCCACATTTTCGGGGAGACCTCCAGGGCGGGGGGGATTTCTCGCGGAACCCACAGAGACTTCTAGCGGCCGAATTGACAAATTGCAATTACCGATTGTTTTCAGGAAAAATGGAAGGTGAAATCGGAATGGCGGAAGTGAAGAAAGCGGAAACTTTCCGCCAAATTCGGAAGGGTTGGGAGCGGTGCACAAACCTGAAGCAGAATTTTGTAATAAATTGTCTTAAATTTTTAGATTGTTTTCTAGCCATTTACCTCATATTGTCATTTTGAGTTTCAGCCATCAACAATTTCATTTGGCAAAGTCCTCATATGGCTCAATGCTTATTCCTCCTGAATGAGAATCTCGCAAATATACAAAGTAGGAACAAGTAGGGTTCTGTTCCTCAACCCTGTTCTACCATTTAAGATTATGGACAATCTAAATGAAATCTTAATTCATTATTTCCCTTTGATCTTTCCACTCAATTGATTACTAAGCATTTACCTACAAACTAGATCAAAAAATATTCAAAGATTCTACCACCACCCTTTGAGGAGATTCAAAACACATTCACCATAGAAAATCATTTTTTCATGTGCCTTAACTGAGCATTCAATCTTCAAGCATTCACCCCTAGCTCTAGAAGCTATATCCAGAGGATGGTCCCAAGGAGCTTTGGTCCTTTTCCTTGTCTAACAGGTTCAACATTTTTGTTTCCTGGTGGATGCGGATAGAAACTGAAGAAAGAATGTGCAAATGGAATGGACGTAAATGGCCTAGAAATCCCCAAAATGCCACCCCTCAATAGGTCGAAGAATAAAAGGAGAAATATCGTGGACACATATGACGTGAACTACAAATTTTAAATGGGAGAGTTTGTTTGGACAAACCAAATTAGCAAGGAAACCATGGAGGAATTGTGCACTAGGATTGCCTTTTAGAAGTAAATTCAGGAATGGGCTATTTTAGATTTGGTCTTAAATAATGAGCAAGGATTAATAAGACCGAAGAAGGGTCCCAACTCGAAACATCACCCATCTTTTTCTCTCTAGAGATGCTGCAACTGAGTTACTCCTGCACTTTGTGTCTAATTTTAATAAGGTATCTTGTGGTTACAGATCCCTTCAGGGGTAGTGACCACAATATGATAGAAAATGCAAATGCTGTTTGAGGATGAACACCATAGATTCGTAACCCGTATCTTCAATTATAATGGTGTAAGCAAGAAGTTGTCCATGGTGGACTGTATCAACGAGCCAAGTCACAAGTCAGTAGATGAACAGTTGTAGATATTCAAACAGGTGTGTACAATGCTCAGCAACAATTTATCCCAATCAAAAGGAGAGATGTCAATTAGTGGTTAACAAAGTGTTAAACTGAAAAGAAAGATAAATAAAGTGGCAGGCATCAGTGGTAGTCTAGATTTGGGGATTTTAGGATCCAGCAAAAGACCAAGATGAACTAACAATGAATTTTGAGAAAAAAGAACTTTCATGTAAAAATACAGTAACGTTGCTATGGATACATAAATAGAAAGAGAGTAGCTAAAGTAAATGCAAGGCCTTGTGTGAACGATGTTCGTGAATTAATAAATACAAAGAAACGACAGATATGTTGTCAAAGAAGTGGCAGCAGATACATTACACCCATAGGATGAAATTGCCCATAAACTCTACAGTTTCTTGTGTCTCTAAATATAATTAAACCAAGTGAATACGATTTGTTCAACTTTTTGAGAACGCAACAGGGCAAGTTGTTAGAGGGGAACCTGTGGAGATAGTATTTAGTATTTAGATTTCCAAAAGGTATTTGTGAACTGTTGCATAAATTAAAAGTCTACGGTATCAAAGATTGACAAATGGTGTTTAATGTAGTGATGTGCGAGGTCATGCACTTCAGTGGAAGAAACCAAAAGGCAAAATTATCTAAGTTAAATTGAGAGAGATTGCCAATGAGTGAAGTTCAGAGGGATCTGTGTGTTCTCGTGCATGAATCACAAAAACAATTATGGGGAATGACTTTGTCCTTCTTGTAAAGGGGTTAAGGTTTAAAAATGGGGGGTGTTGTACTTGTGCAGGGCATTGGCTAGGACGAATCTGGAATACTACATTTAGCTTAATCCCCTTAACTAAAAAGGTTATTAAATCAGACGCAGTATAAAAGAGATTCACCAGGCCAATTTCGGAAATTAGCAAATTGTCCTACCAAGACAGACCAAATAGTCTGGGGCCATATTTCCTTGGCATTTAGTAGAATAAAGGGTGACCTTATTCAACATACACAATTCAAAGGAAGCTTGACAGAGTAGATGCTACAATGTTTCCAACTGTAAATATTTGATTAGATTAAGGAATTGAGGGGTATGGGGAATTGGCACAGAAGAATTGTTAAGGCCAACAATGATCAACCATGAATATATCAAATGGCGGGGCAGGCTTAAAGGGCCTAATCTATATACTAAATCTCTCGTTTGTTTGTTTGTTTGTTTGTTCCTGAACTACAGCCAAAACGGTACACAATAGCGCGTCAATTTTAGGCCCACCTTACTCACCGTCATCCCTTTGGTGCTAATGGAAGAAGTTTCATTGAAATTGGTGTTATAGTTTTAAAGTTATTCACATATTAAAGTTTAAATCTATCTCCTAGGGAGGGAGGGAGCGGGTGGACGGAGGGGGGAGGAGGGAGGATAAGAGGGGGTTGGAGTGGGGGGGAGGGGAAGGGGGGGAGGAGAGGGAAGGGGGGAGGAGAGGGAAGGGGGGAGGAGAGGGAAGGGGGGAGGAGAGAGAAGGGGGGAGGAGAGGGAAGGGGGGAGGAGAGGGAAGGGGGGGAAGAGAGGGAAGGGGGGGAGGAGAGGGAAGGGGGGAGGAGAGGGAAGGGGGGGAGGAGAGGGAAGGGGGGAGGAGGGAAGGGGGGAGGAGGGAAGGGGGGAGGAGAGGGAAGGGGGGGAGGAGGGGGAAGGGGGGGAGGAGGGGGAAGGGGGGGAGGAGAGGGAAGGAGGGGAGGAGAGGGAAGGGGGGGAGGAGAGGGAAGGGGGGGAGGAGAGGGTGCTGCACCAATGCAGGAGAGGTTTGGGCCCAACGGGTCCACTTGGTCTAGTAGAGTACGATTGTTCTCATTTTTTTGTTCTTGTGCTCATGTAAAATGTGGAAGTACAATTAAAGTCAGCACATAACATTTCACATTCCAAAAATACAGGATCATTTATTAAATATAAAACACATTATTCTGGAATCATTTAAAATACAATCATACCAAATACAGAGTACACTAATTGCTCCCTTTCCACCTTACCTCCAGAGCCTTTCGATACAGTTGTACAGCCTCCTCAATGTTACCCTGTTCCCTTTTGATATTTGCTAAATTGTTCAGAGAGTCAGCATGGGTAGGACAGAGACGCAGGGCTGTGTTGTAGCATTCTTCTGCCTCAGCAACCTGCCACAGAAGAACCAGATCAGCAGGCAGGTAACAGTTATGGGGATAGTACAAGCATTTAAATGAAGCAATCAAGAACAAGTGGAAAAGCATAATATGATCTTGCAGTATGGTCTTTATGAAAAGGAAAATTATATTTAACTGTGTCCTTTATTAGAATACATTGAAGTGCAGCCCATAAAGTGTGGCTTTGGATGTCCAGAAACATACAGTGAGATTCCATGGCCAAAGTTCTTTACAAGGCTGTAAAATGAAGATAGCAAATTCCACTGAAGGTTTGAGACTGCTAAATAGATAAAGCAAAGCGAGGATAGATAATCCTCAATAAAAACAAAATACTGGAGCATACGGGTAAAGCAGCACCTGTGCAAAAAGCAGACTCAACATTTTGAATTGGCCGAACACTTGAAATCCAAGATAGTATCCCGCTAAAGACACGTCTTTGACCTGTAATGTTAACCATTTCTCTTTTCAGACGCTTCCTGACCACAGCTTGTGTTTGCAGATGTTTAGCATAAAAATTTTGTTAACTACTAAGCTGCCTCAGCTTTTACATTGCATGTTAATAACTTGCATATACTTTATTTTGCTAACGAATAAGTGGAAAAATGAGCTGCAAGGAGTTCAGATCAGATTAGTTTGTTGCTGTATACACCAGGGAGTAATTAAATTGCATGCTTGCATGAAGCTCTGTGTAAACAGGACGCAGAGTAAATGATAGATACAATACATACAAGAACAAATGCAAAACAACAAAATGGTACAAAGATTGCAGTGCAAAAAAAATTATATTGCAGCGCCATAATGGAATAACTGAATAAGGTAGATTAAGAACGAATGTACACGGCAGTCTCCATAGGAAGGGGGTTTGAAAGAGGTGATTGGTTCGAGAGCTTCACAGCAGTTAGGAAGAAGAGCGAGGAAGAACCAGCTTTAAGTCAATACTTCAAGTTCCTGCAATTTCTCCCAGAATACGAGAAAAAACAGGAATGGCCAGGGTGGCAAGCATCCTTGACAATACTTTCAGCCTTCCAGATATAATGCACTATAAAAATGGACTAGATGCAAGGATGTGATGGGCTTGTGGTGGATTGGATTGTGTTCACCACTCTGCAAAAAACAACCTGCTCATTTCATTCTACATAGCAGGTGCCTTATCCCACCTTTACATCCAACAAGAAAACTAAATACAAGGAAGTAAAAAATTGTTGAAAGCTGTCTGTTAAAGTTTGCATCGTTGAATTTCTCAAATGCTTACATTTCCCTTTTCCTTTAGTGCATTGGCTAGATTGCAGTAGGCATCTGGAAAGTGAGGCTGCAGCTCAATGGCTCTTCTATAGGTATCAATAGCAAGATCAATGAGTCCTTGTTCATAATAGACACAAGCCAGGTTTCCATGGACAACTGCATGATTAGGACTTAGACTCAAAGCTCTCAGGTACGCAGCCACTGCCCTAAAAAAAGAAAAACACATGATAAACAACAAAACCTATAGTGTTAAATACTTAAGATAGACACAAAAAGCTGGAGTAACTCAGCGGGACAGGCAGCATCTCTGGAGAGAAGGAATGGGTGACATTTCGGGTCGAGACCCTTCTTCAGACTGGTTAGGGATAAGGGAAACGAGTGATATAGACGGTGGTATGGAGAGGTAAAGAACAAAGAATGAAAGATATGCTAAAAAGTAACGATGATAAAGGAAACAGGCCATTGTTAGCTGTTTGTAGGGTTAAAATGAGAAACTAGTGCGATTTGGGTGGGGGAGGGATAGAAAGGGAATGCTGGGGCTACCTGAAATTAGAGAATTCAATATTCGTACCACTGGGCTGTAAGCTGCCCAAGCCAAATATGAGATGCTGTTCCTCTAATTTGTGTTTAGCCTCACTTTGACAATGGAGGAGACCCAGGACAGAAAGGTCTGTGTAGGAATGGGAAGGAGAATTAAAGTGTCCAACAACCGGGATATCAGGTACGTGTAGGCGGGCTGAGCAAAGGTTTTCCGCGAAACAATTGCCCAGTTTGCGTTTGGTCTCACCGATGTATACAAGTCCACATCTTGAACAACGGATACCGTGGATGAGGTTGGAGGAGGTACAAATGAACCTCTGCCTAACCTGAAAGGACTGTTGGGGTCCCTGGACAGAGTCGAGGCAGGAGGTATAGTGACAGGTGTTGCATCTTCTGCGGATGCAGGGGAAGGTACCTGGGGAGTGGGTGGTTTGGGATGAGTTAACCAGGGAGTTACGGAGGGAATGGTCTCTGAGGAAGGCGGAAAGGGGTGGAGATGGGAAAATGTGGCTGGTGGTGGGATCCCGTTGGGAGGTGGCAGAAATTTTGGAGGATTATGGAGGGGGGGAGGCGGGGGAGCAAGGGCCGAGGGGGAGGGGAGAGCAAGGGCAGAGCTCCGGGGAACCGAGGAGACACGAGTGCGGGCCTCATCTATGATGGGATAGGGGAATCCCTGTTCCCTAAAGAATGGGACCATCTCGGATGTCCTAGTATGGAACACTTCATCTTGGGCGCACATATGGCATAGACGGAGGAATTGGGAGTAAGGGAGAGTCTTTACAGGAAGCAGGTTGGGAAGAAGTGTAGTCTAGATAGTTGTGGGAGTCCATTTTACAATTTAAATATTCAAATGACATTGCTACACAAACTGAATGAAGAATATAGTGGTTCACAATTTGATACCAGCAACTAGCTGACCACACTTATTATACAAAGAAGCAACTAAACAGTTGCACCCTTGTCAAATTGGTGTCAAATAACATTCAGATCCTCAATGATTATGCCCTGCAGGGGCCAGCTTGTTATTTTTACACAAAACCATTGTAAAACTAACAAACACCTGTCTAAGGACTTGTTAACCAGCATAGTTTGCAGTTAAAAAGAGGCAAATGTCTGTAATGTTCCCAGTTTGCGTTTGGTCTCACCGATGTATACAAGTCCACATCTTGAACAACGGATACCGTGGATGAGGTTGGAGGAGGTACAAATGAACCTCTGCCTAACCTGAAAGGACTGTTGGGGTCCCTGGTTGGGAAAACCTCTGCCTAACCTGAAAGGACTGTTGGGTTTTTGGTTGGGAAAATATAATGGTGTGCCACAGGGTTCATTGCTGGGCCCTCAACCTTTATGTACACTTCTGGATGAAGCCACCCGAGGCACGGTTGCTATATCTGCCAATGACACAAGGATAGCCAGGAAAACAAGTTAAGAAGAGAACACAGAGGAACCTAAACAATAAAGGATTTAGTGAACAAGCAAATTAAGTCTGTGTAGACCCAATATAATAAAGCAGGTGAAGTGAACAAGTAAAGATATTTGCACACTTGAGATGTAAAAAAACAAACAGTTTCCCATAGGTTCAGGCCCATTAGCCCCAGATGTCTGCATCATCATCATGCCATCTAACTAATAGGATCTGTCTGCATGTCGACTTAATCTTACTCTTCGTTGCCTCTTCACTTTGACCCATTATGGCAGAATTCCTATATCACGTTTCTCTCACAAATCCTGATCCTCCAACCCCTTCCATCCCACTCCCCCTCGCAATTTCCCCACTTCCCAAACACCTTCTAAATGTACGGGCCTTGCAAATCATTGAAAATGCCTTGCAGTTGAAGGGTGTTACAGCTCAGATTGAATGGGACGTGGCAAAGGAAGGGCTCAGCTGTGGCTGCCAACCAAATCAACACGGGTTGATAAGTCACATCCAAGATCATTGCCCTACAGTATTGAGTGACTAAATATTTACAAAATTCTATTGTTTCTTTCGCATGACCTACCTCCCGAGCGTCATGTTGGCCATAGCTGTGAAATAACAGCACAGGACCACTTTGTTATTGCTAATAAAATGATTTAATGAGAGAAAAATGTCTGATTCAATATTATATATGGGCCTGTACAGAACTAATGCAGTTATATAGGAATGGTGAAAGAAGATCCAATGTACTGTGCACAGTAAGGATCTTCTTTAAAGGATACAAATCCTTTGGAAGCAATTCAGAGTATGTTTACTGGACTAATATCAGAAAGGGCATATTATCATGACAAGTTAAGTTTATTGTCGTATGCACTGGTACAGTGAAGTAGAGGAACAATGAAAATCTTGCGTTACAGCAGCATCACACATACAGATTTAGGAATGCTTAAACAGGCTTGGTTTGCATTTGGAAGCAGTATCTTTGAATACATTCAAAGACAGAGGTAGATGGATTCTTTAAGCAGGGGTGTAAGATCATAAGGTCAATGGTAATTGAGGTTACAATCTGTTCAACTAAGTTGATTAAATAGCAGACGGGGTTCAAGGAGAAAGAGGCTTATTCCTGCACTTAATTTGCATTCTCCATTGTTAAACACAAAGACTAGAAAGTGATTAAGAATGAAAAGCAAAATTTACATTCCATTTTGCCTGTGCCCCTCCGAAATCTTTATTCTCCATTGGAACAAAATGCACTCATCCCTGTATCAGATTTAACGGCACAGGTAGATTGATTAGTAGGATAGAAAATTGGTTGACAGACAGAAAGCAAAGAGTGGGGATAAATGGGTCCCTTTCGGAATGGCTGGCAGTGACCAGTGGGGTACCGCAAGGTTCGGTGCTGGGACCCCAGCTATTTACGATATACATTAATGACTTAGATGAAGGGATTAAAAGTACCATTAGCAAATTTGCAGATGATACTAAGCTGGGGGGTAGTGTGAATTGTGAGGAAGATGCAATAAGGCTGCAGGGTGACTTGGACAGGTTGTGTGAGTGGGCGGATACATGGCAGATGCAGTTTAATGTAGATAAGTGTGAGGTTATTCACTTTGGAAGTAAGAATAGAAAGGCAGATTATTATCTGAATGGTGTCAAGTTAGGAAGAGGGGATGTTCAACGAGATCTGGGTGTCCTAGTGCATCAGTCACTGAAAGGAAGCATGCAGGTACAGCAGGCAGTGAAGAAAGCCAATGGAATGTTGGCCTTCGTAACAAGAGGAGTTGAGTATAGCAGCAAAGAGGTCCTTCTACAGATGTACCGGGCCCTGGTGAGACCGCACCTGGAGTACTGTGTGCAGTTTTGGTCTCCAAATTTGAGGAAGGATATTCTTGCTATTGAGGGCGTGCAGCGTAGGTTCACTAGGTTGATTCCTGGAATGGCGGGAATGTCGTATGTTGAAAGGCTGGAGCAACTGGGTTGTATACACTGGAATTTAGAAGGATGAGGGGGGATCTTATTGAAACGTATAAGATAATTAGGGGATTGGACACATTAGAGGCAGGAAACATGTTCCCAATGTTGGGGGAGTCCAGAACAAGGGGCCACAGTTTAAGAATAAGGGGTAGGCCATTTAGAACGGAGATGAGGAAGAACTTTTTCAGTCAGAGAGTGGTGAAGGTGTGGAATTCTCTGCCTCAGAAGGCAGTGGAGGCCAGTTCGTTGGATGCTTTCAAGAGAGAGCTGGATAGAGCTCTTAAGGATAGCGGAGTGAGGGGGTATGGGGAGAAGGCAGGAACCGGGTACTGATTGAGAGTGATCAGCCATGATCGCATTGAATGGCGGTGCTGGCTCGAAGGGCTGAATGGCCTACTCCTGCACCTATTGTCTATTGTCTATTGACTGGATGTTACAATCCCTAGGGTTTGCACTACAATTGACTGGTGTTGTTCTTGGGATGACCACTAGGTGCTACCATTCAGACACATCTTCATTTGTGTACCTCAACATCACCGGGTGTTTCGGCCTTTTATCACAAGACACCCTCAGTCGAGGCAGGCCCACCGCAGGGTGATCAGACCTGGGTGTGTGTCTTATGGTTAGCCTCTAGATGGTTACGTGGCAGCCCAGACAGCATCTTTTCTTTTCAGCCACAGCAAATGACTGCTCCGTTCGGCAGCATGGACAAGTTCTTTGATTGCCCTCCTTTGGGCCTGCCTTCTGACTCCTACTTCCCTCAGGAGCCTTGCAGTGGATCTAGCTACAAAGCCCCTGCACCCCACCTCCACTGGACGCACCCTTACACTTTACACCTAAATTCCCTGGTACTGTATAACATTTGGTTCCCCAAGGTGACCCACTCTTTTCACAATTTGCAAACAGTAACTCACTAACATGAATTCAAATCTGGACGTGGGGCGGTTGTGGCAGACTTTCAAATAAAAATCTTGAATTTAAAAAATGTTATTATAAACAAGTACGTTTAATTTTCAAAAAATGCAATTTAGAAGTGATGTGGTTCAAACAAAGTGGTTTGCAAATAACTATCACTCTCAATTTCTGAGGCACAAAGAGCAACTAGGGCAAGGTTAAAATTCAGAGATGGAAAACTAAATGAACTGAAATGGAATGGAAAACCCGTTGTAATAACTATCTTGCTACTCATTTTACATATAGCCAATTGGATTTCAGCCACATAAATTAACACTGGATGCTGCAACAAGTAAAAGAACATATTGAAATGTTGCCATTTTTATTTGCTCACCTATCAAAAATACGTGCCTCCTTTAAAACATTTCCCAAGTTGATATAAGCATCCAAGAAGTTTGGATCCAAAGTAACAGCCTGCAATTCAATTAACAAGTCCAATTAAAATAATTCTACACAAAGACTTTCTATTTTTACAATGCAAGATAAACATTTTCTGACATTGAAGTTAAAAAAGCTAAAGAACATAAAGTGCTGGAGTAAATGAGTAGGTCAGGCAACATCCCTGGAGAACGTGAATGGGTGACATTCCGGTTCAAGACCCTTCATTGTACGAATTGTGTGTGGTGGGAAGGAAAACTGGAGAAGCAGGACAGAAGCATACAAAGAGTGTAGGAAAGAACTGGCGATGCTGGCTTAAATCGAAGATACACAAAATGCTGATGTAACTCAGCGGGACAGGCAGCATCTCTGGAGAGAAGGAATGGGTGACGTTTCAAGTCGAACCCCTCTTCAGACTGACAGAGGCATGGCAGGTACTATGT
This sequence comes from Rhinoraja longicauda, assembly GCF_053455715.1. NCBI lineage: Eukaryota > Metazoa > Chordata > Chondrichthyes > Rajiformes > Arhynchobatidae > Rhinoraja > Rhinoraja longicauda. The sequence continues at coordinate 33,680,243 of NC_135967.1, read as the reverse complement.
CAACATAGGCAAGGGGGGTTTAATGGCTTTGTCATAGAGTGATAGTGTGGAAACAGGCCCTTTGGCCCAACTCGTCCACACCGGCCAACAATGTCCCAACTACACTAGTCCCACTTGCCTGCGCTTGGTCCATATACCTCCAAACATGTCCTATCCATGTACCCGTCTAACTGTTTCTTAAACGATGGGATAGACCCAGCCTCAACTACCTCCTCTGGCAGCTTGTTCCATACACCCACCACCCTTTATGTGAAAAAGTTACCCCTCAGATTCCTATTAAGTCTTTTCCCCTTCACCTTGAACCCATGTCCTCTGGCCCTCAATTCCCCTACTCTGGGCAAAAGACCGTGCATCTTCTCAGATCAGAAAAAACATCACAACAAGCAGCTCAAAACGAGTGATGGAGCAAAATGCAATTGGTTCGAGCTTCGTCCTCGAGTGATGTACCAAAAGGGTACTCCCTTACCTTTTCAAAGTGGTGTATAGCTAGCCAGATTTCTCCCTGGGCATTAAACACACACCCAAGATTACTCCAGGCAACAGCGAAGTTGGGCTGAGTTTCAATCGCTTTCAGGTAACAAGCCTTTATTATGTTAATTGAAACAAGGGCAAGGGAGGGAAGGGGTATCAGAAAGATGGGATGGGAGATTTGTAACAAAGATTGAAAAGAGGGGGGAGGAGGGAGGGGGAAAAAAAACTTTATTAGTGTTCATTCTGAAACCAGACAAAAGTGAACCTGCAGCAAAGGCTAGCGCTGAATTCGCTCACTGGCCCCATGAGAGCATGCGCAAAATAAAACCTCAACCCACGTACAGCCAGCCATTTTTCAGTTATGCAATGCAGAGTTAAAAATGGCTCTTCCACTTCAATAATCAAGATATTTTAAAATAGAAATTACAGATTTCAGAAATTAGAGATTACAGCAAGGACCTATGCAGAAGTTTTAAAACATAGCCACCTAATTCTAGTACTTTTACACCCAATGAACTTGGGGGGTTTTTGAGGATAAATTATCTTTAGAAATTTTAGCACTTTAACCAACTTAAACTCGACTGAATGTACTATTTATTTTACCAAAGATTTTTAAAGGTTTAAGCCACACACATCAACAACCAAGTGTAGTGTAGCTAAAATAAGTGCATTAAAAATCTATTGCAGAATGAAATGCACAACCTCAAATGACAGTGCAGGATGAAGATCAAGGTCCCTGTAACGCAAAGCGCACTTGCCAATGCGCCATGCACGGCTCTGCAACAAGTTGCAGCGGCGACATCAGCAATTCGCAGGCGCGGATTTGAAAAATAACTAATTAAAAAAAGAAAATGCAGTACAGCGCACCGCATCCGCGAAATTGTTGCGAGTAAATAGCCAACTGAGATTTTACCATAGGTAGTCAGAAGCACCTCTAAACTCTGACATAGAACAAAATAAATCACTAGATATACAGGTGCTAACTTGCCCAGGCTACAAGTGGACCACACAACTCCAATTTTATTGAACCCAAGATGAAATCAATCAACATGAAATTGAAATGTTATCATTTCAATAACATTAAAATAAAAGGGGAAAAAAAACTAAAAATACACCACTACATTTTGGTAGCTCTTCAAGGCCATGCTGCTGACATGATTCTGTTGATTCTCGTCAGGATTAACTGGGGACAAGGACAAGCTGGACATCTCATTCAGGACTATCTAAGGTAAACACTCAGCCAACCATCCACTGATTAACGCTGGCGCACGCAGGCGCTTCGCCGCGCAGCCTATGCGTTACTGCAGGCTCACAGCGCATGATCAGTAGAGCAGTACGCTGCAAACCAAACAAAGAGGAAAGAAATTAACAAAATCAGTAGTTAGAAGCATTACTGGTACTTTGTAGAGCTATTGCCAATTTTACTTATTAAACTAGTTTTGTCTAAGACAGTGGCTATTTTAAAAACATGTATCAAATTGAAAATTCTCTCTTCCAAATTACAATATTTCCCATTTAAAAAAAATAAATATAAAATACTTAATTATTTAGACACTTTTTTGGAAGCCACGAGACAGAAGAACTCAGGCATGGAGGCAAATTGTTTGTGGCAGTGCTACAAACCCGTTACCATTATTTCATCTCATTTTCAAGGTAGTCGATGGTGGGAAGAGCAGACGGTGTCACCCCTAGATCCAGGCCTCGAGCTCCGGTCAGTGAGGCACCTACAGGGGAGAGCTTTCACCCGCCTGAAACCTTCTATGTATAATATCAATCATGAAAACGAAAAAGACAAATAAGAAAGACAAAATAGTTAGTAAAGAATCCAACAACATTTTCCTGGATTTGTTCTAAAATGCAATCTTCTGAAAGAAAAGAAATAGATGCAATGTCACATTTATATTCAAATGTAGTCCAAGTGTTCAGATTCAGTTCATGCAAGTGAAGTGCTGCAATATATAACTGAATCTGATAATGACATTATCACAGCACCAACTTTGTGAAACATGATGGGAGTCTATTGACTTCTGGTCAATCAACAAAAATATAGCAAATTTTAAAAAAAGTATGGTTTCTCCTTTTCCCTAGAGTGTAAATGATTTTTGCCTATCCAAATTGTAAACATCACCTAGACATGAGTGTCCAAGTGGGGAATGTGTATATCCCTTTTCGTGCCAGACAGCTTCAAATTCAAGGAAGAAAGGACCTTAATATATTTTAAGAGTTCATTCTAATTTAGAACCCAACTACACTGTAGGTCTGCTGGTTTCGTCTTTTAAATGTATCGATCAGACCTTGAAATTAAATCTCATTTTATACTTCATCGAACAAAACGGCTAACAATCACCTTCCACCGCTGAAATAAAGAAGTCAGCATCCAGGAGCAAGCGCAGTCTCACTTTATACAGGTTGAAGCTGCAGTGGAATGCACTGAATGTTAGCTCTCCATTCAACGGCCTGTGGGCTGAAATTCTCTTTACCCCAATGATTTTTCACCCCCTGTATATCCACCCTCCCTCTTCCCCCCCTTAAGCACACATACAAAGTCAAATGGACAGCTACACTGCGCAGACACTCCACTTTGCAAGCGCGCGGGACTCAGAATGGCAGGTCAAGGGACTCTGGACAAGGTCCCTTTCTCCTCCCATTCTTTGCCCCTCAGTGGCTTTTCATAAGGTGGCTTTTAATGCTCCAAAAAGGTTACAACTATGTGTGTATACACACATACATATAGATAAAATTTACACATATCTGCATATACACACATTAACAATGAGACTTTAAAAAATGGGTGATTAACACCATTTCAAACCCACAACTAAACCATATCGTAAAAATTTTGCTAGAAGCCACCTTATTAACTGAGCAAATCTGGCACATCGGTTCACTTAGAGACCAAACCAGCAGTGTCGGAAAAGCAAACCATATAATTCAAAATCTGGATACTTGGTTTTCGACTTCCAGGGTGCTATTGCAGCCTTTCTTCCCATTCACGTTGATGGTCTGCACCAGGGTTGGATAAATAAAATAGATGAAATGTATCTCTGTAACTGAGACAGGGCTAAAAAAATAGGATGAAACAGTCTGCACTAAGTCAGACCATTTCAGCCGATCTTTGTCCAGGAAATGTCTTCAGGTAGCCAGGGGAATCTTATTTTTTTTCTATATTTGTTCAGTCAGAATGTTCTGGTCCGCTCTGGTGCTAAAGTGTATATCTAGATTCTTTTGCTCGCTTACTATCCAGTCAATGTAATCTAACCAGTCAGGATAATGGATTTCTATTGTGAATCGTGTGGAGGTTTATCTTCACGATACGGTCCAATTAACATCAACAACACTTACCTTGGCTTCTTCTAAGCGACCAAGGGCTTTAAGGAGATTCCCTAGGTCACTACGAACACAATACAAATCCTGCAAGAGAAGACCAATAGGTATATTCATGATTCATTGAAGTGATTACCCAAGCCAATCTTAATACCTACCTACCTACCTACCTATCTAACTATCTAACTTACTAAAACTCTCTGCTTGTGTGTATGTGTGCACCATAACTTTTGTGGTTCACACAGCCAAAACTGTACACCATTGCGCCACAATTTTTGGCCCACGTTACTCACTATTATCCCGGACACAATATGCGACAACTCTCATTCAAATTGAAGCTACATTTTTAAAGCTAGACATTTTAAAGTTTAAAAATTTCCTTTCTAACCCATTTCTTGAGAGTGCTCAGCGTATGATATCACAATGGGGCACGTTCGACTTAATTTGCTCCTCACTCGCCAAAACAAGATGGCTGCCGGCAGCGGGGCCGCCCGTCCGGGCTCAGTTGTTCCCTCGCCCCTCTCCAACGGCTCCACGGAGGGGAGTGGGTGTGGCGGCCGAGTGGGTGGAGGGTGAGGATGGGGGGGAGGAGAGAGTGGGGGAGGGGTCCGGGGAGAGTGGGGGTAGGGGAGGAGGGGGTAGGGGGACAGTGGGGGTGTGGGAGGAGAGAGTGGGGGTGGGAGGAGAGTGGGGGTGGGAGGAGAGAGTGGGGGTGGGAGGAGAGAGTGGGGGTGGGAGGAAGGGGGGGGTGGGAGGAAGGGGGGGTGGGGGTGGGGAGGAGGGAAGATTGGGGGTGGGGGGGAGAGTGGGGTGCGGGCAGGGAGAGTGGGGGTGGGGGGAGGGAGGTGGGGGGGGAGAGGAATAGGGGTGGGGAGGGGGGAATAGGGGTGGAGGCAGGGCTGGGGGAGTGGGGGTTGGGGCAGGGGAGGGCCAAGTGGGGGTGGGGTAGGGGGGATGGAGTGGGTCAGTGGAGGGAGGAGGGGGGATAAGGGGGATTGAGTGGGGGGGGGAAATTGAGGGTGCTACACCAATACAGGAGAGGCTTTGGGTCCAGGACTCACTCAGTCACACCCTCTCCCCTTCCCTTCTTCCCCCTCTACGAGGAATGGACCCATTGGTCTAGTTTCTTCTAAAACTCAACCAAATTATTTAGGCATTTATTTTAATTCTTATCCAAATTTTCCTTTGCCATTCAACCAATTTTCCACCAAAATGGCCCGTGTTCTTTCACCTAGAACTCTAATCTTGACTACTATTTAGATTTTTTTTAATGTGTACAAATGTTTTAAACATCAAACTACCCTGTACAATGGTCCTGGTTCCAAACACCCAACTGTAAAACTGTATTAATAAACGAAATCAATACCCAAAACATCAATTTAACTATCCCCCACCCCCCCCCCCGAACAATATGGCTTATTTCTAAGATTTAATTATACATTTTATACAATTGTCAAATGGCCTTGGGTCTACTCATTGTCTAATAACATCAAAACAGTTTGATGTTCAAAATTGACTCTGCAAATTGAGACAATGCATCTAATCCGCTGGCCAAAGAAAATGATTAGAATGAAAGATGTTTTATACATTGTATAAACAGTGGCAAATAACAAATAATGATAAAACAAAGTAACAGGAACCGTTTAAAAAAAAAAATCAACACAGCCAGATCCCCAACTTGTGACATTACTTTACCTGGTCTATTTTAGTATTAACTTGAGTAATACCCAGGAGATGAATCAACATAAAAATTATTACTTCTAACATCTATGTCATTCAATTTTTTTTGTCACCACCTCCCAAGACCTACTTTCATCCTACAAGCCACTTTCTTCTAAATGGATTCCAGCACTTTGTTAGGCTTGAAATACTATGGTGGATTTTTACTATAAGCAGCCTTTGTTGATCCTGAGAGGACGGAAAATAACAGTAGTTTTGAAAGGATGTCCTATTCAGAATAAGTGGCTACACATTTAAGATGAAGACACTGTTTCATTAAATCTAGGAATTTTCCATTCTAGACAAACGAGTGCAAGTCACTGAATGTATTCAATTCTGAGATTCATACATTTGGATATTATATTTAAATATTAGCTCAGCCTTCCCTCTCTCTATTAACTCAGCCTGACCTCTTGAACATGCCTACACCCCTGCATCACAATTTTTCATGCTCATAGTTTGTATTCCCACTGTACAACTCCATTAACTCTATAATGCCTCCCCTAACCCAACCTAGCTACACCTTCTTGCTTCCCAGCCGCCCTCAACTTTCTACGTTTATTTAAAATGTTCTCTTTTAATAGCCAATAGACAATAGACGCAGGAGTAGGCCATTCAGCCCTTCGAGCCAGCACCGCCATTCAATGCGATCATGGCTGATCACTCTCAATCAGTACCCCGTTCCTGCCTTCTCCCCATACCCCCTCACTCCGCTATCCTTAAGAGCTCTATCCAGCTCTCTCTTGAAAGCATCCAACGAACTGGCCTCCACTGCCTTCTTAGGCAGAGAATTCCACACCTTCACCACTCTCTGACTGAAAAAGTTCTTCCTCATCTCCGTTCTAAATGGCCTACCCCTTATTCTTAAACTGTGGCCCCTTGTTCTGGACTCCCCCAACATTGGGAACATGTTTCCTGCCTCTAATGTGTCCAATCCCCTAATTGTCTTATATGTTTCAATAAGATCCCCCCTCATCCTTCTAAATTCCAGTGGATACAAGCCCAATGCCCAATCGCTCCAGCCTTTCAACATACGACAGTCCCGCCATTCCGGGAATTAACCTAGTGAACCTACGCTGCACGCCCTCCATAGCAAGAATATCCTTCCTCAAATTTGGAGACCAAAACTGCACACAGTACTCCAGGTGCGGTCTCACCAGGGCCCGGTACAACTGTAGAAGGACCTCTTTGCTCCTATACTCAACTCCTCTTGTTATGAAGGCCAACATTCCATTGGCTTTCTTCACTGCCTGCTGTACCTGCATGCTTCCTTTCATTGACTGATGCACTAGGACACCCAGATCTCGTTGAACTCCATCTCCTCCTAACTTGACACCATTCAGATAATAATCTGCCTTTCCATTCTTACTTCCAAAGTGAATAACCTCACAGTTATCCACATTAAACTGCATCTGCCATGTATCCGCCCACTCACACAACCTGTCCAAGTCACCCTGCAGCCTTATTGCATCTTCCTCACAATTCACACTTGTATCGCAGCTTAGTATCATCTGCAAATTTGCTAATGGTACTTTTAATCCCTTCGTCTGTCATTAATGTATATCGTAAATAGCTGGGGTCCCAGCACCGAACCTTGCGGTACCCCACTGGTCACTGCCTGCCATTCCGAAAGGGACCCATTTATCCCCACTCTTTGCTTTCTGTCTGTCAACCAATTTTCTATCCATGTCAGTACCCTACCCCCAATACCATGTGCCCTAACTTTGCCCACTAATCTCATATGTGGGACCTTGTCGAAGGCTTTCTGAAAGTCGAGGTACACCACATCCACTGACTCTCCCCTGTCAATTTTCCTAGTTACATCCTCAAAAAATTCCAGTAGATTTGTCAAGCATGATTTCCCCTTCGTAAATCCATGCTGACTCGGAATGATCCTGTTACTGCTATCCAAATGCTCAGCAATTTTGTCTTTTATAATTGACTCCAGCATCTTCCCTACCACTGATGTCAGACTAACTGGTCTATAATTACCCGTTTTCTCTCTCCCTCCTTTCTTAAAAAGTGGGATAACATTTGCTATCCTCCAATCCACAGGAACTGATCCTGAATCTATAGAACATTGAAAAATGATCTCCAATGCTTCCACTATTTCTAGAGCCACCTCCTTAAGTACCCTGGGATGCAGACCATCAGGCCCTGGGGATTTATCAGCCTTCAGTCCCATCAGTCTACCCAAAACCATTTCCTGCCTAATGTGGATTTCCTTCAGTTCCTCCATCACCCTAGGTTCTCCGGCCCCTAGAACATTTGGGAGATTGTGTGTATCTTCCTCAGTGAAGACAGATCCAAAGTAACAGTTTAACTCGTCTGCCATTTCTTTGTTCCCCATAATAAATTCCCCTGCTTCTGTCTTCAAGGGACCCACATTTGCCTTGACTATTTTTTTCCTCTTCACGTACCTAAAAAAACTTTTGCTATCCTCCTTTATATTATTGGCTAGTTTACCCTCGTACCTCATCTTTTCTCCCCGTATTGCCTTTTTAGTTAACTTTTGTTGCTCTTTAAAAGAGTCCCAATCCTCTGTCTTCCCACTCTTCTTTGCTATGTTATACTTCCTCTCCTTAATTTTTATGCTGTCCCTGACTTCCCTTGTCAGCCACAGGTGTCTCTTACTCCCCTTAGAGTCTTTCCGCCTCTTTGGAATAAATTGATCCTGCAACCTCTGCATTATTCCCAGGAATACCTGCCATTGCTGTTCTACCGTCTTCCCTGCTAGGGCCTCCTTCCAGTCAACTTTGGCCAGCTCCTGCCTCATGCCTCTGTAATCCCCTTTGCTATACTGTAATACTGACACTTCCGATTTTCCCTTCTGCCTTTCCATTTGCAGAGTAAAACTTATCATGTTGTGATCACTGCCTCCTAATGGCTCTTTTACCTCTAGTCCCCTTATCAGATCAGGATCATTACACAACACTAAATCCAGAATTGCCTTCTCCCTGGTAGGCTCCAGTACAAGCTGTTCCAAGAATCCATCTCGAAGGCACTCTACAAACTCTCTTTCCTGGGGTCCATTTCCAACCTGATTTTTCCAGTCTACCTGCATGTTGAAATCTCCCATAACCACCGTAGCATTACATTTTTGACACGCCAATTTTATCTCCTGATTTGCTAATGTTTCAGGACGATGCCCCTCATCATACCCATGACGTGGAATCTTCAAGATGGAACAGTAACCGTCACTATTTCCACAAATGTTACCCAATCTGCTGGGTTTCCCTAGCTTTATCTTTATTCCTTCACATTTTCAGCACCTGTATTTTTATTGTCGTAGCATATACTATCTTTTCACAGTCATTTGCTACTATTGCTACTGGTAAACAGTATATAGATGCCATTTGAGAAACATGCATTTCCCCCAGAAAAAGTCAAATTGACGTCACATTTTTGCCTTCCTATAAATGAAAGAGCATAACATTGGGCTTCCACTTGACGGACATACTGGACCACTGAGAACCACATTGTTAGGGGATATCCTCCATTTCTAACTAGTGGAATGAATATGCATCAATTACTCCAGGATGGACAAGCAGAAGTTTCCCAAGTTGTTGTGTTCAACTTCCATTAAAAGTGTAGAAGTTATCAAAATTCTCTAAATTCAACAGAGGTCCAAGGATCGGAAAACTTAACTGTAACCACTATTCAAGAAAGGAGGGATACAAAGCTGGGAACTACAAGGCAGTTGGTCAACTTGTGTTACAGTCATGGGAAAATGATTGGAATACATTGCAGTCATAACAGGATATTTAGAAAATCTTTAGCCTGTCAAACAAAATTAACAAGGTTTAATCAAAGCATAGGAAAAACAAAATGTTGGAGTTTATTGAAAAGATTACAAACTAGAATGAAGATACTGAATGTCTAAAGACAGACTAACCCCAAACTAAACAAGTTTGGAAATAAGAGGAGATAATCTTAGTGAAACACAAGATTCTGAGGGGGGTTTGGCAGGATGGATACTGAGAAGGTGCTTCACCTTGTTGGAGCATACAAAACTAAAGGGTAATAGTTTCAAGAAACATTTATTTTCCCATAGGGTTGTGAATGTTTAGATAGCTGTGGCGGCAAAATCACTGCCGATAATTAGCGCGAGGATTGACAGAAATTTAAATACAAGAGTCAATGGGTGTCAGGAAATAGTGGGAAAGCAGCGAGAGGCCAATACGAGAACAGCCATCTTCTTGAATGGCAGGGTAGGTTTGAGGGGCCAGATGTTCTATTTCTGTTTTATTGTGTTCTTACCCGAAGTAGAATAATTTATTCTGATACATCCTAAAATTGTGGCAGGTTATTCAACTTGCGTTGTAAATGGAAATGATTAAGTTAAGCAACACAAAAAGCATATGGCAACTTACAGGATTATACTGCAAAGCAGATACATAGGCTTGTACAGCTCCCTCCATGTCGCCCGCTGCAACCAATGCTGCTGCCAGATTGATATATCCATCAATGAAGTCTGGTTTTAGCCGGAGGGCATGTCGATAATGCTCAATAGCCTCCTGAAGTTGGCCACGCTCTTTATAGACATTCCCCAAGTTTGAGTAGGCCTCAGCCAACATGGGGTTCTGCTTAATAGCCAGAGTGCTAAAGTGAGCAGACCTAAAATCAAAAAAAGAAATCCTGGTAGAACATGGTATTTTTTGTAATTACATCCACATTTTCTCAGCCCTTCCAATCAAATGTAGTTTCTATGTTTGTCATTAAATTCAATGACCAATATGTTTATCTTAAAAGTGCAAAATAGCTAGCCTTACTTTGATTACAGAAACTCTCATATACTAAGGATATATTCCTGATCTTCCAATCTGCTTGCGTGGGGGCCTAATCACTTATTTCTTAAACTGCACTCTCTAACTGTAAAACTGCATTCTGCATTGTTTCCTTCCTCTTTTTGCACTGCCTGGTGCACTCACATTTGCCTGGATAACATACATCTGTATCTCAGTACATGTGGCAATAAACCACTACCAAATTACAAGTGATACTTGCTACCAAATTACAAGTGATACTTGTGAAAGTATTTTCTGCTACATTCCCAATTGAAAAGGCCACGAAGAGCTTATGAAATAGATATGCATTCTGCATTTACCTGTCCAGTCTGCGACATTGGAAATGAATGGAAGAGAGAAGCAGTAGCACACCAGTATTGTCAGGTTCCTGTCTCCAAAGCTGCATACAGTGTCTCTCAGCTGCCTCAAAATCTCCTGCTTGATATTCACGATGTGCCAACTCTGCTAGCCCTGGAATGAAAGCATGTGCTCTGTTAGTTCTGGAATGATGAGCACAGAAAAAACAAAGAGGACACTGGCTTTCATATTAGTGTGCGCACACACCCCTGAATTGCGGGGAGGGGGGTGGGAAGAAAGGGGCAGTCACACAAGAAGCCACAACTTCAGACAAGCTGTTTCAGTAAGTTAACAATACTGGGATTATCCTGACAATACAGAATAAGTGCCTGGTATGTCTTGTTCAGAAAAAATCAGTTGAATCCTATGCAGTCAATGCAGCCCTTTACATTTTAATAAGATTCATGGATGGCATTGCCAATGCTACGAAGAGGCACTTCCTTTTGTTACCAGCCAGATAACATCTGGTATCAATTTCACCAGACCAAGTTACAGATCTTGCAATCTTGACCAAAAACTACCAACAAATTATGACTGCTCCTCATATCAAAACATTAATTGAGCCAAATCAAGCACCCCTCCCCATAAAACTAATGAATAGACATGAAGGGGAAAAACTTTTCCCAAACTTTTAGATGCAAACTTTGCATAAAAAATTACTGTGTCTGTTGTAGATCAAGCATCCCAGATCCAGGAAATAGTTGGCGAGTATATAGTTAAGCAGCAAGGACAGAGGCCCTTCGGCCCAACTGGTCATGTTACCAACTGGGACATTTATCTTCAGTTTAAACCAGCTGCAGTCCCTTCCTACACATTACCTGTGCTTCCATTAGTCTGGGTTTGACTATACCCACCACCCTGTGTGAAACATGACCCTCACATCCATTTTAAATCTTTCCTCTCTCACCTTAAAGCTATGCCGTCCAGCTTTTATTGCCTCCCCTGCCCACCCCCCCCTCCAACAACAATCCCAGGAAAAAGACTAACCATCCATCTTATGATTTTATTAACCACAAGATCACTCCTCAACCTCAGATGCTCCATTAGAAAATAGTCTCAGTCCATCCAGACTTCCCTTTTAATACATGCCTTGCATTCTTGCAAATCTTTTCTGCAGCCTTGTCAGCTTAATGACATCCTTCTGGATGACCAAAACTGCACGCAATACTCCAACTTCTTGCACACCTTACTTAACATAGAAAATAGGTGCAGGAGTAGGCCATACGGCTCTTTGAGCCAGCACCGCTATTCAATATGATCATCCAAAGTCAATACCACGTTCCTGCTTTTTCCCCATATCCCTTGATTCCATTAGCCCTCGTCCAATATTGGATGACAAATAAAGCTATCTTGAATCTTGAATCTTAAAAGCTACATCTAACTCTCTCTTGAATACATCCAGTGAATTGGCCTCCACTGCCTTCTGTGGCAGAGAATTCCACAGATTCACAACTCCCTAGGTGAAAACCTTTTCTTCATCTCAGTCCTAAATGGCCTACTCCTTATTCTTAAACTGTGACTCCAATATCAGGAACATTTTTCCTGTATCTAGCCTGACCAATCCCTTAAGAATTTGATGTTTCTATAAGATCCCCTCTAATCCTTCTAAATTCCAGTGAATACAAGCCCAATCGATCCATTCTTTCATTACATGTCAGTCCCGCCATCACGGGAATTAACCTGGTGAACCTACACTGCACTCCCTCAATAGTGACTTAACTCCTAAATTCAACACGCTTACTGATGAAGGCAAGTGTTCCTCACATCTTCTTACACTTCACCTCCAATTACCATCCTGCTCTTAAATATACTTGGACTATCTCCGACATCTCCCTCCCGTTTCTGGACCTCACCATCTCCATCACAGGAGACAGAGTAGTGACTGACATTGACTTCTCCAACTTTAGATAGTTCCTCTGTCCCTCTCTTCCCCTCCCCCTTCCCAGTTCTCCCTCTATCTTCCTGTCTCCACCTATATCCTTCCTTTGTCCCATCCCCGACATTAGTCTGAAGAAAGGTCTCGACCCGAAACGTCACCCATTCCTTCTCTCCCGAGATGCTGCCTGACCTGCTGAGTTACTCCAGCATTTTGTGAAATAAATACCTTCGATTTGTACCAGCATCTGCAGTTATTTTCTTACAAACTGTAAAGGCATATTTACATCACAAATCGAGGAAGTCTTTAATGCCAGACTACTTTGTGGCAAAGAAATCTCAATTCTGAATCTAGTTCTATCTTGTAAAATCTTCCTCCCAAGCTGGATCAGTCCAATCAGGGTATTCATGTCCTGGAAAAAAACTCACTTTGAAAAGTCCTTTGATATTCAAATTAATCAATCTGTTATTCTAGAAGAGTGCAGTTTCCAAGAAAATGTATCAATTGGCAGTGAAGGAACTGGGCTAACTAATAGGCAAGCATCATTAAAAAAATTGGGGTAAACTATGGCATACATAAATAAGATGAAGGGATGGAATTTTGTTATTTAGGTTAAGAGTATAACAGTTCAGACCCTACGATCACTTCAATAAAACGCTCTGCCTGGTTACAGCAATCAGACTACGTATCAAAACACCTGAAGGGTCCTGACCCGAAACATCACCGATCCATGCTCTCCAAAGATGCTGCCTGACCCACTGAGTTGCTATAGCACTTGGTGTCCATTTATGTAAATCTGCACCTATAGTTCCTTGTTTCTACATAATAATAACTGTTCAATTGGCAGAATGTTTCACATATCTTGCACATCGGCACAAGAAATCCACCCTGAACAACTATCTGCAACAATATCAAATGACTGTAAAAGTCCTTGCTGCCATTCGTCAGCAAGAAAATTGTTTAATCTTTTCTCTCTCTCTCTCTCGTCTCAGATAATCACAGCAGTTTCTCTTCCCGCTACTTGGATGACTAAAGCATAGCCTGGTCCCTGGCACAAAATGTATTTGCTTGTTACATCCACCATCATATCCAACATTTGTGTAGTGAAATAAATGTCTAAGAAAATGCAGCGTTCTAGCAATTTAGTGAAAGTTTATTTTCAAGATGTCCACATATGTGTTTTAGTACAGCAGACTTTACGACTGCATGGCAGAGACTTGAGATGGTCAATATGGCAAGGTGTACTATTTCCCCGTTAGCGTTTACAATGGCGATGCAACTAGTGATTAGAGCATCACAGTGGGTCGTTGGCAGGGAGGACGGACTGCGCCTCCCTCCAATCAGGGCCTATTTGGATGACATGACTTTGGTGACCGCAACAGGAGCTTGTACAAGAAGGTTGTTAGAGAAGTTAAATGATAATCTTAAATGAGCTAGATTGAAGATTAAACCTAGAAGTCACGGAGTATTTCTTTGGCAAGAGGAAAGGTTGTAGAGAAAAAGTTCTGTGTAGATGAAGAAGAAATCCTGTCTATAATGGAGAAACCAGTTAAAAGTTTCGGTAGGTGGTATAACAGGAAGTTGGATGACACTGGTTCAGCAACTTAGAAAGGATGTTACTGACGGGTTAGAAAGGATAGAGGTCAGGGTTTCCAGGCAAGTTGAAGTTGTGGTGTTTGTAGTTTGGGCTATTCCCTAAGATGCTAAGACAGCATATAAGGTGCCAATTTCTAAGATGGAAAGGTCAGTGAGATTGGTTAGTTCATATATTAGGAAATGGTTAGGAGTTCCACAATGGAGTATGATGTTGTGGCGATCAGTGAAACATGGTTGCAGGAGGGTTGCGATTGGCAATTAAATATTCCAGGATTTCATTGTTTCAGATGTGATAGAATCGGAGGGGCAAGAGGTGGGGGTGTTGCATTGCTTGTCAGGGAGGATATCACAGCAGTGCTTTGGCAGGACAGACTAGAGGGCTCGATTAAGGAGGCTGTTTGGGTGGAACTCAGAAATGAGAAAGGTTTAGCAACACTTATAGGGGTGTATTATAGACCGCCAAATAGGGAACGAGAATTGGAAGAGCAAATATGTAAGGAGATAGCAGATATTAGTAGTAAGCACAGAGTGGTGATTGTGGGTGATTTCAATTTTCCGTATATAGACTGGGAATCACATTCTGTTAAAGGGCTGGATGGTTTGGAGTTTGTAAAATGTGTGCAGGATAGTTTTTTGCAGCAATACGTAGAGGTGCCTACCAGAGAAGGGGCAGTGTTGGACCTCCTGTTAGGAAATGAGATGGGTCAGGTGACGGAGGTATGTGTTGAGGAGCACTTTGAGTCTAGTGATCATAATGCCATTAGTTTCAATATCATTATGGAGAAGGTCAAATCTGGACCAAGGGTTGAGATTTTGGATTGGAGAAAGGCTAATTTTGAGGAGATGAGAAAGGATTTAAAAGGAGTGAAATGGAAATTGTTGTTTTATGAAAAGGATATAATAGAGAAATGGAGGATATTTAAAGGTGAAATTTTGAGAGTACAGAGTCTTTATGTCCCTGTTCGGTGGAAAGGAAAGAATAATAATTTGAAAGAGCCGTGGTTTTCCAGGGAAATTGGACACTTGGTTCGGAAAAAGAGGGAGATATACAATAAATATAAGCGGCAGGGAGTAAATGAGGTTCTTGAGGAATATAAAGAATGTAAAAGGAATCTTAAAAAGGAAATTAGAAAAGCGAAAAAAAGATATGAGGCTGCTTTGGCAAGTAATGTAAAAGTAAACCCCAAGGGGTTCTACAGATATGTCAATAGCAAAAGGATAGTGAGGGATAAAATTGGTCCATTAGAGAGTCAGAGTGGACAGCTATGTGCTGAGCCGGAAGAAATGGGGGAGATATTAAACAATTTCTTTTCTTCGGTATTTACCGAGGAGAAGGATATTGAATTATGTGAGGTAAGCGAAACAAGTAGAGTAGTGATGGAAATTAGGAGGATTAAAGAAGAGGAGGTACGGACACTTTTGAAGAATATAAAAGTGGATAAGTCTCCAGGTCCTGATAGGATATTCCCTAGGACATTGAGGGAAGTTAGTGCAGAAATAGCAGGGGCTATGACGGAAATATTTCAAACGGCATTAGAAACAGGGATGGTGCCGGAAGATTGGCGCATTGCGCATGTTGTGCCTTTGTTTAAAAAAGGTTCTAAAAGTAAACCTAGCAATTATAGACCTATTAGTTTGACGTCTGTGGTGGGAAAATTAATGGAAAAGATACTTAGGGACAATATATATAATTATTTGGATAATCAAGGCCTGATTAGAAACAGTCAACATGGATTTGTGCCTGGAAGGTCATGTTTGACTAATCTTCTTGAATTTTTTGAAGAGGTTACCAGGGAAATTGATAAGGGCAAGGCTGTGGATGTTGTCTATATGGACTTCAGTAAGGCATTTGACAAGGTTCCACATGGAAGGTTGATTAAGAAGGTTAAATCGTTGGGTATTAATAGTGAGGTTGCAAGATGGATTCAACAATGGCTGAATGGGAGATACCAGAGGGTAACGGTTGACAATTGTATGTCAGGTTGGAGGCCAGTGTCTAGTGGAGTGCCCCAAGGATCTGTGTTGGGTCCACTGTTGTTTGTCATTTACATTAATGATCTGGATGATGGTGTGGCAAATTGGATTAGTAAATATGCAGATGATACTAAGATAGGTGGAGTAGTTGATAGTGAGGTAGATTTTCAAAGTCTACAGAGAGACTTGGGCCTTTTGGAAGGGTGGGCTGAAAGATGGCAGATGGAGTTTAATGCTGATAAGTGTGAGGTGCTGCATTTTGGTAGGACAAATCAAAATAGGACGTACAGGGTAAATGGTAGGGAATTGAGGAATGCAGTGGAACAGAGGGATCTGGGAATAACTGTGCATTGTTCCCTGAAGGTGGAATCTCATGTGGATAGGGTGGTGAAGAAGGCGTTTGGTATGCTTGCCTTTATAAATCAGAGCATCGAGTATAGAAGTTGGGATGTAATGTTGAAATTGTACAGGGCATTGGTGAGGCCGAATCTGGAGTATGGTGTGCAGTTCTGGTCGCCAAATTATAGGAAGGATGTCGACAAAATGGAGAGGGTACAGAGGATATTTACTAGAATGTTGCCTGGGTTTCAGCACTTAGGCTACAGAGAGAGGTTGAACAGGTTGGGTCTTTATTCTTTGGAGCGTAGAAGGTTGAGGGGGGACTTGATAGAGGTTTTTAAAATTTTGAGAGGGACGGACAGAGTTGACGTGGGTAGGCTTTTCCCTTTGAGAGTGGGGAAGATTCCAACAAGGGGACATAGCTTCAGAATTGAGGGACAAAGGTTTAGGGGTAACATGAGGGGGAACTTCTTTACTCAGAGGGTTGTGGCTGTATGGAATGGGCTTCCGGAGGAAGTGGTGGAGGCTGGCTCGATTTTATTATTTAAGAGTAAATAGGATAGGTATATGGATAGGAGGGGATTGGAGGGTTATGGTCTGAGTGCAGGTAGATGAGACTAGGTCAGGGAGAATGGTCGGCGTGGACTGGTAGGGCCGGACAGGCCTGTTTCCATGCTGTAGTTGTTATATGTTGTTATATGTTATATGTTAATGTCTTAGTAATGTGACTTTATATGGGAAAGGTATTTTCCATTTACCATTGTCTAGCCTAACAGAGGAGTTTAAGTGTCCTATGTTGAGGTTAGGACGTACAACGTGATCTGGGTGTCCTAGTGCATCAGTCACTGAAAGGAAGCATGCAGGTACAGCAGGCAGTGAAGAAAGCCAATGGAATGTTGGCCTTCATAACAAGAGGAATTGAGTATAGGAGCAAAGAGGTCCTTCTGCAGTTGTACAGGGCCCTAGTGAGACCGCACCTGGAGTACTGTGTGCAGTTTTGGTCTCCAAATTTGATGAAGGATATTCTTGCTATTGAGGGCATGCAGCGTAGGTTTACTAGGTTAATTCCCGGAATGGCGAGACTGTCATATGTTGAAAGACTGGAGCGACTAGGCTTGTATACACTGGAATTTAGAAGGATGAGAGGGGATCTTATCGAAACGTATAAGATTATTAAGGGGTTGGACACGTTAGAGGCAGGAAACATGTTCCCAGTGTTGGGGGAGTCCAGAACCAGGGGCCACAGTTTAAGAATAAGGGGTAGGCCATTTAGAACAGAGATGAGGAAAAACTTTTTCAGTCAGAGTTGTGAATCTGTGGAATTCTCTGCCTCAGAGGGCAGTGGGGGCCAATTCTCTGAATACATTCAAGAGAGAGCTAGATAGAGCTCTTAAGGATAGCGGAGTCAGGGGGTATGGGGAGAAAGCAGGAACGGGGTACTGATTGAGAATGATCAGCCATGATCACATTGAATGGCGGTGCTGGCTCGAAGGGCCGAATGTTAGAGTTGCAATTATCAGGGAGTAAGGGTCTGAAGAAGGGTCTTGAAACCAAAACGTCACCCATTCCTCTCTCCAGAGATGCTGCCTGTCCCACTGAGTTACTCCAGCTTTTTGTATCTATCCAGGGAGTAAGGATACCTTAGTTAGTAATCTGGTGCCAAGTGTAAATAGAGGGAGGAAGTGGAACTCAAAGCAGGCATTAGAAGAAACACAAGCAGCTCTGAGGCATACATTGTTGGTAGGGTGCAACAAGGGAAAGAAGGCTGAGGGCTCAGCACAGGGAAACCAGTGTGGAGTAAGGCAGGTCCAACAGAGAGGAGGAAATTGGTTGTAGAGCAGGTATGTCACCAGGAGGAAGCAGTGAGATATGTATAGGCAGCAGCTCAGGTTAAGCAGGGACAGTGGATGAACTGGGAAAATGTAGCAAAGAGGAGATTTAGCTGGAGGGACCTGTGGTGCATGGAGGCGGGTCACATAAGTTTCCTTATAAGGGGTATTTATGATGTGCTGCCATCACCGCAGAACCTCAAACAATGGTAGGTGGAGACCCGGCATGTCCCTTGTGTTCAGAGGTGGCAACGTTGAGGCAT